>NC_051217.1:5972500-6110000 GCF_015220715.1 Pygocentrus nattereri | reverse complement strand
CTCCTCTAGGTCATTAAGAGCAGTCATTAAAGCCAGCTCTCCAGTCTCCTCTCCGCCTAGCTCACCAGTCACACTTCATCTGAAAGAACGTGTAATTAAAAGGTGCTTCTCATTCACAGAAGCTTAAACAAAGCCAATATTGTCCTGCTAGTGCCCTTTGTTCTGTGGCCATCAGCTTCCTAATGGACTCAACGTTTGCTTAAGCTTCCTCAGTGCACTACACTGGAAGCCATGGCAAGATAAAGGATGAAAAGAGAGCAAAAAAGTTGAAGCTGAACAATGGAGAAGAATGACTGGTGGAGCCTTCAGTGCTCTAATGAGCAATAGTTCAAATGGCATGGAGCCCATAAAGCTGAGGCCTAGATAAAAAAGCTTTGTGATTAGAACTCTAAATGAGAGCGAAATGGAAAAAGCTTAGTACAGTCAATACAGTATGTACAGTGTATGCATGTGTTTGTGTGGATGTGCGATTGTACATGCCTAATGGAGTTTATTTGCATCTAAATTCAATAAGTCAGGGAATCAGCCTCTCCCCTGCCAGCACCTTGGATCTTTCCCTCACTTTCTGGCTCTGGTTTACTTTCTCTTTGTCAGCACTGATGCAATTAGAGCCTTTCAGGCCTTTGAGGTGGCAGTGCAAATTATATTTGTCACTCACATCGATACCATACTGAAACTGAATACATTAGCATGGAGGCAGTGACCCATGTGAGTTTGTTCTGCCCTGGGCAGCCGAGTGGCACCAACACAAGTCCATATCCATATAATGACCCTCAACATCCGACAAGAGGGAAAAGACACAAAAGATGAGACCACAGTGCAAAAATAGCTACAACACTGTATTTACAGATCTGACTAGTTTACTGAAGCTAAATGTACAGAGAACCTTGTTCAAATGGTTCTATGCTTGTGAGGTGCAGGATTATAAAAGATGATGTGAAAAGGTGGAGCTGTCAACAAGCTCAAGACAAGAGAGAAAGTGCTTAGTTCCTTCCCACCCAAAAGTTCTACATGGGCATTCTAATCTGGCTCTTAGAGTTGGGGAAGCTTAAAAACGGGAAAGTCAATGCCATATGTGTCACTATGTGAATTCTGGAGGGGTTGTAACAGTGTATTCTGTTCTTTGAGGCCAATGCCTAAATCTAGCCACTATGCCTGCTGCCTTTGTTAAATTATTTTTAAAAATTCCATGAAATATTATAAAACATGGCTTATAAAACTGACAAACATGGAGTCACTCAAGGTGGCCAATCAAATTCCTGTTATTCATGTCAATGTCAACAGCATGCTTTTAAGTTGCTACAAGATGCTTGATATGATACAGCAAACTTCTGAGATGCTACATCCACCCTTTGAGAAGCTAAACAAACTTTTGAGATGCTTTTGAGATGACACAGCGTGCTTTTAAGATGATTCAGCATGCCTTTGAAATGCTATAATACACTTTTGAGATGCTTTATCATGTTTTGTGATGATACACTGATACACCATGCTTTTGAGATGCAAACACATGCTTTTGAAATGCTACAACTTGCTTTTGAGATGATACAGCATGTTTCCGAGATGCTATGACAAGCCTCTAAGATGCTACATGCATTTGAAAAGATATAACATGCTTTTGAGAAGCTAAACTTGCTTTCAGCACAATATAACACTTTAGAGATGCTAGAACACACTTTGAGACATGGTTTTGTGATGCTGCAACAAGCTTCTGGGATGCTATAACATGCTTTTGGGATGATACAATACACTTTTGAGATGATATACTACAAATTTAAGATGCACGTGTTTGAGTTGCAAAAGCATGCTTTTGAGATGATACATTGCACTTTTGAGATGATTCACCACTCTTTTAAGATGTAAAAACACACTTTTGAGATACAAGAAACATACTTTTTTATGCGGAAGGTAAGATAATCCTTTATTAGTCCCACAGCGGGGAAATTCTCAGTGTTACAACAGCAAAGGGATAGCAAGGCACTCAAGAAAAGAAAAGAAGTAACAAGAAGTTTTCATGGTTTGTTACTTGTTACTTTATAGACAAAATATATAATACAAAAATAAAAAGTAAGACAAAAATATACTATAAACTAAACTATAAAGTCTATCCTTCACAAAAATGAACAATATAAAGAATTATATATGAATAAAAGCAAAAATATTTACACTGTAAGGATATTTTACCTGAATTTCACACAGAGTATTGCATGTGTCCTGTTTACAAACAGCACCTCACACAAGAGGCTTGGCCCACAGCACTGCTCTACAGACAAATACAGACATGTACTGAATGTTTAACTGAGACAAACAATAACTCAGAATTGAAGCGTGTTCATGAGAAAAGATCTGAGAGTGAAGTGAGGATGAGATACAGAAGTGATTAGAAAAACAACATCAGAAGACATGAACTGCCCATCCTAATCCATTAGCCCTTTCTTTCTGCCAGGCCCATTTCCCCCTCCTTCCCGATGGGCCAATCCATTTACACGATGGATGGATCACACTGCCATCTCCAGAGGCACTCTAGGTATGTGAAAGAGTGCTCATTAATGGGCTAATAGTCAACACTGAACCATGTCTGATAAATGGAGTTTACTTAGACTAGCTCAACTCTAGAGAGGCCTCAAATCCCTAATCACATGCGGCGAAGTAGGAAAAAAAATCTGCAAATAATTACTACAAAAAATGTCTTTATTACACAAATAAATGATCAACCTTTGCTGTTCTTGTTACATGGGAAATTCAAAGATTGCATTGTCGTGCTAATGTCACACAAAGCCCTTGTCTCTGAGGATCATTTTCAGCCATATTAAATAAATGTTTCATCATTATCAGGGTCAGTAAGATATTAATAAACAGTCAGATTTAATAAAAAAAAAAGTAATGCCCCTAATAATCCCTTTTCCGTGCACATTAAGGCACATCTTTTTGTCAGGTGAGCAGACCCAGCGTTGATTTCAATAGAATGAGCCTTACGCAGCTCTCAGCATGCATCTGTACTCATTACAGTAATCCCACTGAAATGCACTAGAGACAGAGAGAGAGAGAAGGAGAGAAAAGGAGGAGGAAGACAACAGTCAGGAGGAAACAAGATGAAATGTCATAGTGTTACTCACTGGTAGGAACACTGAGTGGGGCACCAGCATGACATGTCAAGATAAAAAATTAATAAAAGCTAAAGCATTTACTCTGTCAATTGTTTTTCTGTTTTCTGCTCTGGTGTTTCATCTTTCTCTTGTGTGAGATACGATCAGGTTTTCCTCTAAAGCTCTCTTTCTCTCTCTCTCTCTCTTTCTCTCTCTCTCTCTCTCTCTCTATTGAATCTGGCAGGCACTGATGCTCTAAACCCAGCCCCGTTTCACTACTACAGCTGACATAGACACAGTCTGATGAATGGATGAGGTTAACCCTCTCTCTACCTTACTCTTTCTCTCTATCTCTCTTTCCTTTTAGATTTGTTGTATTTTATCTTGGCATGTAACACCTGTGCCCTGCCGCCCACAAAAGAGGCAGCTCCAACATTCATGCTGAAGAAGGGGGGGGGGCAATGACAGGCTATTCATTGTCTTTGACTAAAATAACATTATTTGATAGCGGAAAACAACAGCAAGTGTAGAGCTGAGCATTAATTTGAATGGGAAGCTGGCTGGGTTTTGTCCTTGCTGTGTGCCCGTGCCTGGCTGCAGCAGGGCTGGCAGTGTGCTGTCGGCTCCCAGGCTGCCAGAGCCCAGCGGCTGTCAGGATGACAGACAGTGTGGAGCTGGAGGAGGGCAGAAATTAAGCCATTTGTTTACAGCGCCCCTCGTTGTCACCCCAACGCACAGGACACGCTGGCTGCCTGGGCTGAGGAACCGCATAGGGCAGGCCAACGCCCGAAACAACAGGCGAACAAGAGAGCAGACACGGAGCACCCGGCCAGAACAAACTGGCCCCTGGCCTCCCAGTGGGCTGCACCACAAGTGTAGTGAGCAGATTTTAAATGTCATGCTAAAAATCCCCAGGGCTGTTGACTGGAGCATTGCAGAATGGTCTCTCCTTGTTTTAGCTGACTGCGTTATTACATGTATGAAGTTCAAATTCATAAACATACCTAAGAAGCACTGTGTAATTGACTAAAGCCTTGGATACACTAAAAAACATTAACCGATTATAAAAAGTCGGGTATCCTACACGTTTCATGACCCACTTTTTTAGAGGGGATTGCATATGTAATGACTGCACTCATGAAAGGTTCTTATATTGCTCTTGGCTATTTTCCGTGAAGAACTTGTGTAGTGTAACAGGAACATTAAGCATGGCTTTACATGGTGTTACATCTAGCTACTTCAAATTGATCTGAAACTGCAACTGAAGTTGCATAATGTTAAGTCTCCTGCAGTTCACTTGAACTTTGCTTGACATACCGCAAAATGGCTGCAATAGTCTCATCTTTTTGAAACCTGTTTGTGGAAACAGCCAACCCACATGCTGATGGCAAACCATGTGATGAAAACTAATGGCAAATAACAGACAAGAACAAATTATGTTCCTCCTGATCAACTCATTTTCACTTTGTCAGTCACCTGAGCCATGACATCAAACAAATGTGAATTTCGCAAAACATAACGAGTAACATTTCTTATTTACTGCTAGTGAATTGGCTTAACTACATAACTAACTAACTAACTAGTTAGCCAGCTAATGTTCATGTTAGAACAGCTCCTTGTGCCAGTGTTTGTTTTTGCTTGTTAGAGTCCTGTTACCCAATCAGTTCATAAAAAGTCTCATATGCAAGAAAAATATATGTTTATGTATTTCCTCACATTCAGAATATTTAAGCAGTAGAACACAAGAGGTTGAAGAAGAAGTGTGTTATCATGAATAACATCCACCAAAAAGTTGTAGCCTTTTTGTTATGAATCAATTTATAAAACTGTCACAATATCAGGTTCAGCTCAGCTTTCTCAACATTTGCCAGATAAGCCTGAATGATGCTTTGTACAAGCCAGTATGTACAGCATTTCACAGACCATCTTGTTGGATGAACTGTTAGCAATAAAGATACAGTGGAGGTAAATGTTTCACTCATCAAGGTACAAGCAATGTAAATGTTCCCTGAAAGGTACAACAGTGGTTTAAGGTCCAACATAATTACTTAATGTAAGTAATGTATTAACTGTATTAACTGTAACTCTACAACATATTTACTTCAGTGTATTCAGATGTGGCACTACTGCTACTTCACTTATATGTTGTTGATGTGTTATGGATAATCTGTTAAGAATTGATTAATCATTTAGAAAAGACCACTCCAAATGAAGGGTCACCCTTTACTCTTAGGAAAGTTTCAAAATGAAAGCCGGTGTCAGAGATGCCTTGTGTCCTTTGGCTGGCCTCTTATGACCAACGTGCTCGAATCGCACCACATTAATCCCCGAGTGTGATTCACCTTGGCTGCTGCTCCATTCTGACGTCCTCAGGAAGCGGAGCAATATCTCTCCGCGTAATGGGAGTTTATATTATTTTCAGCAGCTAGATAAGAGGCACAAGAAAGAGAGTGACGGGTACTACAGCGAAGATGAAACATTTCTGTCAGCCCCATCGCCCGAGAGCGATGAGCGATGACAAGAGCGAAGGAAATGGCGATGGAACTCTGAGACGCCGTGGGAGGCACAGAGGGCTATGCGGGTGTTATTGATGAACTTTTCTGCTTCTCCTCCCCTCCTACACCCTCAAGGACGGATCGGCGAGCATCCCAGATCAGGACTGCAGGACCGAGAAGTTTGCCTCTGTTATGCCATCGCCTTTTTCTCTCGCTGATGTATAGTGCCGCTGACATCCCAGAAAGAAGATAGCCATGAATCTTTAATGCTTCCTGCTCATAAATTACAGTGGCACGATCAGCTGGGCTTCGGCTCTTCCTGCTCCATAAGAGACTTGGAGGTCTCATTAATAACTGATAGAGAGGCTCGGAGATTAGTGATGTGTGGAGCTCCAGTTCCAGTCTTGCCTGCTCTGTGAAGCTGCAGGCAGCACTGTTTCTGCTTGCCGTTCCTCAAAAGGCTGCTTTTTTTCTGTTTAAAAGCCGGAGGAAGTTATGTTAATATGGCTACCACCCACTTGAACATATTTTGTCAAATGAAAGGTGTGCATGCTTGCCATTCCTGACTTGCTGAAGGTGATGAAGGTCACATTCATCTGCTTCTGAAGGAGGGCTAGGATACAATTTATGAAACCGGCACTCAAGTTAATGATCCTCCCATGAACACTGCTTAGCAGTACGCTCACCCAATTTGTGATTCATTTCCATTCCTTAGAAAATCAGCCTTATTCTTCTTCAAGAGGGCCACTGTGTGTCCCTTTCCTTGAAAGTTCCAAGGCACAAATAGCAGCGCATTGATCACAGGCTTTGATGAGTCTCAAAACTCCAGAGCTTATTAATAACTAAGCACTAGAACCTCAGAACTTTAGTTTTCAGCCTCACACATTCTGGCATTAGAGGCAATGTTGGTGCTTAACAAAAAAGCTCTAGGCTAAAAATTGAGCATTGAAACTGAGCTGGCTTCGGCTATGATTATTTTCTCTCATGATGCCAAATATGGTCACAGCTGCAGACAACATGCCACACGTCCAACCTGTCACTCATAGATCAGCCACAATGCAGGACAAAAGAACTGCAGGGAGCGGAACACTCTCTCAGTTTTCCTTAGTCATCACGTATCTGTCTCCTTCAGTACGGTAACTGGGAGGAGAACGAGCGCAGAAGCAGTGTCCCGTCCTTGTCAATTCTGCCACTTCGCTGCTGACTGCTGTATTGAGATGTGCCATTATTCATTTCTGACGTTTCATTTCTCAGAGGGAGTGGAGCCAGAGCATCAGACTGAGGCACAGATTTGCATTGCATATTTCAGCTTCTCAGCAGCCTATACTCAGGTACAGCATCCTATCTGGAACATGCCTGCCAATGACAGTGAAAGAGAGAGAAAAAGAAAGAGAGACTAGAAGAACTATTGACCTGTTCATAACGACGTTGTGAGACAGCTGCTAAACAGCATATTATTGACAGAGGGAGTGACAGGGGAACTAGATTAAGGACATGAGGACAGACACTGCCCTCATGGCCCACTGACACAATGACAGCATGCAGTACAGATGGAGGGAGGACAGCGCGCTGTACAGATGGAGGGACATAGAGATGAACAGAGTGGCAGGGCAGACGCTGAACTTTTACAAGAGGAAGTTCTGGGTCAAAAAGCTAGAAAAGCCAGAAACCTCCGTATTCAGTACTAACCTAAATTACAGCTTCATTCAAGCCTGAAACTGCGCTCTAAACCTGAATATGGTCTGACATCATTTCTGAGCACCACCAGCTGGAGTAGTGCAGCACCAATGACAGCCATCATCAGATCATCAATAAAGAAACCTTATAAAAAAAAAAAGAACAGCCTAATTAAAAACAAATCAGGCATGAATTCAACTTCCAGCTAATCTCTTCATCATTCGGTGTCTTTGAACAACATTCCAAAAGCTGGACAAACTACACAATGCGCTGTTCCCATGCTGCAGCATTGGTGTCAGTGGACCACCTTGGCAATAAAATAAGTGGCATCAACATATTTAAGGTAACAAAAGTAGAGAGAAAAAAAACGTGAGAGAAAATTAGGCCAAAATTTATTAAATGTGAGAAACCCAAGCATGAAATCTTAATCTGACCCGAGCCTGACAAATATGACTCATGAGCGAACCCAACCAACCCTTAACAAACTCAATAGAAACTGCTGTGTCCCTTCAAGTTCAGAGAAATATTTCAAGTTTGCACTTTACAATTACTGTTTTGGATGCATATTATATTCTGCTCAATTGTGGGTTTAATCTTAAGTGGCAATAGTGACCACAATAGATAAATGAGGCCTGTAACCAATCACAAAACTGCTGTTTCGTGCTGTGACCCATGGTATTTATTATCAAAATAAGGCATAAGTCTTTAATTGTGTCGCATCAAGGATGCACCACTGTGATCTTAATACATCACAAGATGAATTCATGTAATCAAGATGTAATCATGATACACTGCAACAGAACTGCATTTTGATAATGAATTCAAATAAATGTAGATTTGCAAACTAAGACATCATTTGGTAAAATAACATCTGGGGGCAACCACGAGAAATACTGGCCTAATTGTGGGTAGGAACTTATTAGAGGGGGAACAAACAGGGTGTAAAATTTCTAAATCAATCCAACACCTCAGGAAGCTGGAGCACAAACTAGGGGGTGAAGTTTTACTCATCAATACTGTTCAATGAATAACAAGCCTGCTGTCAGGTCTGGGATGAAACAGAAGTTAGCATGCCTGAAAAGTCCCCAAAAAACACAATTAAGCATGTCCTTATGTGCAATAAAAATGTATATCTCCTATCTCCTGTTTCATGGACTATAACATTTTGCTCACTAGCTTCCTTGTTTTATGGCTTGCAGAACAAAGGTTTAAACTGCAGAGACTGTGTTTGAATTTGGGGTGTGTTCTTAAGGGGATGTACCCCTGTTAGTGGTGGATTTCACTGCAATCCAGCACCAAAAGTTGGCCCCATCATAATATCGCATCTGACCCCACGGCACTGAATTAAATATAGAATACAAATGAATAAGTACCCTTTGTTGCAGCCTTACTAAAGCACAAAATGAAGTTACTAACCATCGTTTGAAGAAGAACAAAACACCTGAACTATCCTAAATATTCTCAATGACCTTTTCACCCTTAACCCCATACCACTGTCCCTTTCTCTCTGGTGCTCCTCTGGTGAAAAGCAGAAGCTGCCTAGAAGTCCAGTTCTCCCCTGCTCCTACATTTCTGAGCCTAGTCTTTATACCACAATGACCAACTGAATGTGTCGTCTGTACCACCAATACCTAAATAGACAAACACGAGCCAGCCAGGTCCAAATAACACAAAAGGTAAAGAGACTGGCCTAGAACAGGAGTATTTTTCCATATAATCTGCTTTACTAATCAAGGTGTGATGCAAGCTGAGGGTGAGAGAAAGCAAGAGAGGCCAGGGCACTCAAATGTTCTCATTAGTTGTAGAATCATCTTATACTTTTAAGACAGACGCCAAAAAATTAACAAAGGCTTGTAAATAAGCATTTATGCTGTTGTTTGTGCTATTATCACGCTCCGCTTTCTATTCATTGGCCTCGCAAGGCGAGGTATTCTCATTTTGCACAACAAAACCTGAGAAAAATGAAAAGCAACAGTGCTGCGTATCTCCTGCATGCATTTTCAATTGAAATCTGTTCTTTCATTAATTCATATATTGATCCTGGGCAGAGGAGTGTGAATTATGTCGTGAATTCTTAGTTTCCTCATAATAGCCTCCATTCATCAGCGCCCTGCCTCTTCAGCAGCTCCCATCACTGCTCTGGCCTCCAGGGCACATAAAAACATTTTTCCATTTCCTCTCACACTTATCAATAATCAAAGTGCAATAAACCCAGCAATTATACCAAATATTGCATTTATAACTTGCGCTTTATTTTTTCAGTGAGACAAAGTGTGGTTTACAGCTGAGAGTGGGCCCGTGGCTTTCAGCCTCCTTTCTTTATTTTTCACCATGCCTGAGCTTGACACTGATTGCAGGCTATATGATCCATAATGAGGCCTTTCTCCACGCCTTAATTCTGCCTCTTCACGGACGGCTATTCTAATCCAGCTCTCCCCGCTTGTGCCAATCACTCAGCTGAGGCTATTACTGCCACGAGTGGCTCACGTGGAACCCAAAGTGAGGCGTGAAAAGCTGCAAGATGTACACTGTGCACAAACGCCAATAAGAGCAATCCTGGATGGTAAGAGCAAAATACCAATGCAGAAGAGGGTGAGCCCAAACCAGGAGGACCTCTGGATTCTTTGGGCCAGAATACCCCTCTGGAGCAGAATGAATGACTAAGAGCAGCAGGCATAAGCAACAGAAGGAGTGGCGACACACATGAAACTCTGGCAGTCCCTCATTAGAACTGGAGCTGGAGAAACAGCACCACAGGGACACCTGCTCCAGAGAGCTTGAGTTGGGCTCAAATCACTGGGGAAGAACCAAACACCCAAGACAGTCCTGGGAAATCCTTTAATCAAGGCAGAGTCTGCAACCCTGAGAGGGAACAGGACTGAAATGGGGTCGGTCCAATGTCTCTGACACTTGATCATGCACGGGCGAGTGGCTAAAAAAAAAAAAAAAAGACTGCATGAAAAATCATATGAACAGAGGGAAGACAATGGTAAAGAAGAGTGATACAAAAGCAGAAAGTGTTCCAAGTTTTAATGAGAAAGGAGATGCAGCACTGTGTGAGTGAAGCAGCAGGGTATGTCCTATTTATTCCACAAGAAGTAGGCAGTGCACTGCGCATGTGTGGAACATGGCTAAGACATGCATGTCACTCACATGCTGTAAAAAGATCTACAGTTTGCCTGTTGTAATATTAGTTCACAAATGCCAGTGCTGATCCTGTCAGTAGGGACTTGCTCTCAGCTTGCATTACAATTTGTAAGATTATCAACCCAGTCAACTGAGCACATGACCAGGGGTCCTGTTTTCTAGGGGCCCTTGACCAGCACTGACATACAACAGATTGGCTAGTATGCTACATTATTTTAAAGGCACACAAAACCCATACAACCCATACACAAGTGAGTTCATATAAAGCAGGCCAATGACATAAGTACAGTCATAGAATATAAATAAATTCAGAAATAAACTCACCAGACAAAACAAACAAAAAAAAATAGGCACCTGTGACTAAAACGTACCTAAGAGCATGTAATGCCACCACAAGCATGAATGATAGCTGCGGTTTGGTATGGGCTGGAGTTGAGTTGACATGAGTTTCTGCCTCATGTTCAGCCACTCTTGCATCAAAGAGTTGTGCAGTTCGGCCAGATTTCATGGATGCCCACACTGGCTTCTTACTCATTGGTCCAGGTGGTCCCACAGATTTTCAAGAGGATTCAAATCTGGGGATTTTGCGGGTCAGTCCAGATGTGTGAATGCGCCTGAATGTTCATCCTGCCAATCATCCACATTTGTAGCCCTGTGAATGTGAGAACTGTAATTTTGGAATACCGGGATAACAATGGTATGTTTCTCGGTAAGATGATGAGCAAAAGCCAAAACTTGGTTGTCCAGCAGCTCAATGCAGGGACTGTGGTTCAAATTTACTGAGGGTGTTTAAATGAATTAGAACACCCTCAGAACATCACAGAGCCTCATCTAGCTTTAACCACACCTCACGCACAGTCCTCATTGAAAGCTTCCTAAGTTCTATGATTAATTCTACTTTTATTTTTTATATTTTTCTGCTAACAGACGCCTTGTTTATTTATTTATTTCTATATCTATTTATATATTCTATATCTTATATTTAGTATTTTGTATGGTGCACATATTTGTCTATTTACTGCTCTTTATCTGCTTACTGTGTATTCTGCTGTAACAATGTAAATTTCCCCCAGTGGGATAATAAAAGTCTATCCTGTCCTATCCTATCCTATCCTATCCTATCCTATCCTATCCTATCCTATCCTATCCTAAACATAATGCTAAACATCAGTCACACACAGGCAGAAACTAGATTCATATGACCAGAAATCATGTGTCCAGTCATGAGCATTCTACATTTTTTTCTCTTTGCCCACTAACAGGGCAACTTTGTGAGCATAAGCGAGCAAAGCCTTTTGCATATATACTTGTATTTATAGGCCGATCATCCTCTTGCAACGCCATCTGCAGGAGTCTGAAGTTACATTATCAGCTAATGCTATAATAGATCAGAAAGCAGTTAGGATCAATCACACAAACTTAGTGGTTGAAAAATGCTCCATTTATGTTATATTTGATAACAGTGGAGGTTTTCCCATAATTGTATTCTCCACTGACTGCTAGTTGCTAAGTAACAATAATGGTCACTTACAGGGTTTTCACTTGGACACTGGTTTTTAGACTGTGTGCCTGGTTGTCCAGTTTTGACTGTTATTTGTCAATTTCTTTGCAATATTCTCATGAATTGTGAGGGAAAAACAAGTAAAAAAAATGGTGGTCAGTTTGCTGCTCCCCACTCCCCCACCCTCACTGGCACAATAGTCAATCATAAAGAGATACCACAGAATTCAAGACATGAATTGTCAAAGATGCAAAATGCAAAACTTCATTTCTTCCTTACATTAAACATGGGAGTCATGGTTGGATAGTAATATATATCAGTCCTTTCAGGAAATTAAATATTTTTTCAAATTTATAGGACAACTTTTGGAGATATTTTGGAGTTTGGAGTTGAGCCTTCTTAATGTTCTTAATTTCTCTGCAAGGTTCTATTATACCAAGGCAAATAAACTGTACAGTAAATGTGAGAATCTAAGGCTGATATGATAAAACAGATCTGAACTCAGACATTGAAGATGATACAAGCAAAGATATAGTGGCCAACTTCGGGTGGTCAGTGAGGGACAGTCTATGCTCTACACAATAGCCGATTAGGGCAGATTGTATTATACACCTGTCAAGCTCCAGTATAGGATTAGCAGATAGTGAACAGTGCTGGAGATGCAGGGGCAAAGCAGGCACTTTCCTACATGTAATGTGGGAAGAAAGTTATTCAAATCTTGGTGGTTGGAAAAAAATCACTAGTAGAATCTCCCCAGCTTTGTCTGGGAGTCACATCTCTTTTACTACCTGGTATGTAAACCAGAATGTGGACTAACCCCAGGAAGGAAGGAGTCAGTTAAAGCCCATATTTACCAAATAGTTAAACTAATGACAGATAACAGCTTCTTTTGAAGCTCTGCTTACAAGATGAAATGGTTATCATGGGAAAATTTATCAGATTTGATCAAAGTTTGTAAATTATATGACAAATGCAAGTTAGGTCCCTTGGAGAAATATTATAATATTGATAAATGTTTATTCATAATGTAGCCATCCAATTTGTAGTCAGACTAATTAGTCCAACTAACATTTTTTTAAATTAAATTTTTCATGTGCCTGGCTCATTTTCTTAATGTAAGCAATGTTACGTAAACTATTAATGTACGCCTGGTAATCATTTTAATGTGTCATGTTTTAAGTGGTAAAGTTCATTTAAAAGAAAAAAAAAAAAAACAATACAATTTAGGTTACAGACCTGACAATTTCTGTTACAAGGGCCAATAAAACTTCAGATCGACAGAACTGAAATTCTCAATATCTCAGTCAACATTTTACTCATCACAGCAGCTGAACATTCATAGTTTATCATGAAATTAAGCACCACATCAACTATGGACAATTAATAGGCTGCTTGGCTGATTTTCAGTTAAACTTCTGCAAGCTTGTTTTGAAGAACCACCATTACAGACACCAGCAAGGTCCAATACAAAGTACAGATGGAAGGTTGGTAGGGGTAAGTCTATAAGAATTTTGTCTTGTATTTGAATTGTCAGGGGCATAGTAGTTTACATGTTTGCATTGAAAAAACTTAGTTAACTTAGTTAACATTGTTAAACATACTTAGTGTTGATTTTCCTGAAAGAAATTACATCCAGATTATTCCACTGCTGAAGACTCCATTGGCCCCTCTGGTATCTTGCTATTGCCAGTATCAGAGGCAAAATATTCTGTCACTCTTTCATTGAAAAATATGGACCATTTGGTACCTGCATGCATGTGCAAGGGGCTGGATGTCCAAGGGTTTGTGCAGAAGGGCCCAGTATTTATTAAGCTATCCCTGCCTATAAGCAGCAGCGTATGTGTGTAACATCACAAAAAAGACTAATAAAACTCATAAGCACTTACGCTGAGTATTTGAGGAGATCTGGGTGATGCTCCTAGGATGTCCACCTGTGCCATATCATCAGCATGCTCACTGAGCCCATGGATAAATATGACTGTCCCACTGTCCATGACATCTCTCCTGGGAACCAGATTCAGATCCTCATCTATCACGAAGTCTGGGTGGGACACTTCAAATGACACGCCCTGGTTCTTCGCACAGTCATCAAACACCACTGCAAACATGTACACACACACATACAGATGCATTTATTATCACTACAGCAAATAACACTCACAAAAACACAGACATTAACTGACAAAGCAAGAAGCTGTGATATCATGAAGATGCGTAAATGACTGCAAGGGTAAGAGAATGCTGGTGTGTTGGACTTTTTTTATAATATATGTACCGTCTATGAAAAATAGACTTGCTGTCTCAGAACAAAAAAAGTGGTTTGTCCCTGAAAAGGTGACTGAACGGCGAAGCTCATTCTGTGCTCACTCACCCATGAGTTTAAAGCAAAGTACAAAATATAAAAGATGACTCATTTAAAGTGAGATACCTTCACCTTCCAAACATGCCCCCTCTCTCTCTCTCTCTCTCTCTCTCTCTCGTTCACTCACCTCTCTCTCTTTGATCCCTCTATGTTATTACCTCAATTTTCTCACTCAGTCATTCACTCTCTCACATTCACTTTGTCGTCCCCTCTTCACCTTTTCTTTTTCACTCTCTCACTTCCACCGTCCTTTTCTTTTTCTTTCTCTCTTTCTTCAACCCCTTTATTTCCCTTCTCTCCCACCCATTTCTTGTTGGTTATTTTGTTGATGGTCATTGTAATTGCAGATGCTGTATGGAAAACATTGGGATGTACTGTAGTAAAATTTTAAAGCAAAGTGTTCGTGTCTCAGCTTTGTCTAGATATAACACTCCATTAACCATATATTTATAACTAAGTTTAATGAATTATTTGGCTTTGTAAGCTATTACCAATATTGATCCATTATATTATTATTGTTCAATTGTACTCTGTATTGTACTTTGTAAACATTTTTTTTCCCCAAAATTTTCCAAGTAGTTGAGTACTATTAGACACTGCTAAAATAAAAAGAGAAAAAAGGATAAAATAGCTTGCTTGTGGAGATAATGATCAGCATAACATATACGGTAAGTGTGACCGCTAATGGCCTTTCCAGGTAAAAGTAAAATTTTTTGTGCTTTATAATGCTGATCTTATAACAATGCCCAACGAATCTGACCAGTCACCTTGTAGTTGTTCACAACCTTTTTTGCCATTGTCTGTTCTCAACTCACAGAAGACGTCTGTTATCACGGAAATCTCTGGTCTCCTGATGTTATGTTTCTGACACATTGCCCACCTTCAACATAAATCAGGCTTTTCTGCCTCTCTCTCATTCAGAAACAGCAGTAGCATACACTGATCCCCTGATATAGAGCTGGCAGCAGTGTAAGCCAGTGTGAAGAGTGGGAAACTACAAACTTTATTCTTTATTCACTGACTTCAGATGGTCGATTGCTGAGGCATAAAAACTCAAGATTATAGTTTTATGGACTGAGGCCATTGCACAAGCACTGCCATATTGTATTGACTGCACAAAAAGGTGTCCAAATGTGTGTGTGTGGGTTGGGTGTGTGAGTGTGTGAGTGTGTGTGTGTGTGTGTGTGTGTGTGTGTGTGTGTGTGTGTGTGTGTGTGTGTGTGTGTATGTGTGGCTGGTAAGCTGTGCCTCAGGTCTGACAGAGAGAGATACCAGCACACTAGCCCAGCTTATCCCCTCTGATCATGTTCATGGCTGCCTTATCTCTCAGTCCCATACCCTTTACTCCTCTCCTCCTCTAGATGACATATTCCTCCCCTCTTTTTCTCCACATCCTGTTTTTTTCCTCCTCCATTTTTCTTTCCTGCCCTCCTCTGAGCTCTGAGTTACATCCCTGTGACACAAGGTGACCTGGAGCAGTACGTACTCCACACACCCCTCACTGCAACATGCATACATACTCAAACACACACATACACACGTTTTTATTCCGCGTCAGCACTTATACATCATACACATGTACATGATATATATTGTATCACTGTTGTAACAAAACTGGAACAGTAACAGTAACTACAGAAGGAAAAAAAACAGTAAACGTTTGTTTTGGCTAGTATTTATCTAATGTATTGGGTGTGTTTTGTTTTCTATTGTTCAGAATTGTTCTTTTTTTGGTCAGTGAGATTATGATATTTTAGCTTTCTGAAGTTCCATGTTTTACTTATATATTAGTGTATAAATAAAATGAAGTACAACCCTGTTTCCAAAAAAGTTGGGACGCTGTGCAAAATAAAATAAATAAGAAAATGTAAATAAAAAACTTCAGTAATGTGCAAATCACTTAAAGCCTATATTTAATTGAAAATAGTACACAGACAACATATCAAATGTTGAAAGAAATTTTATTGTTTTTGAAAAAATATATGCCCATTTTTAATTTGATGCCAACAACGCGTTTCAAAAAAGTTGGGACGGGGCATGTTTATGACTGTGTTTCATCACCTCTTCTTTTAACAACACTCTTTATTCCTTCTGCAGAGTCGATCACTACAGACCTCCAAACTTCATGTTGCCTTCAGATTAGCTCAAGAACAGTGTAGAGAGCCTCATGGAATGGGTTTCCAAGGCCAAGCAGCTGCATCCAAACCTTACATCACCAAGCGCAATGCAAAGCATCAGTTTAGGAACAGCCCCTTCCAACATGACTGCACACCAGTGCACTAAGCAAAGTCCATAAAGACATGGATGAGCGAGTTTAGTGTGGAAGAACTTGACTGGACTGCAAAGAGTCCTGACCTCAACCTGATAGAACACTCTTGGGATGAATTAGAGCGGAGGTTGCGAGCCAGGCCTTCTCATCCAACATCAGTGTCTGACTTCACAAATGCACTTCTGGAAGAATGGTCAAAATTCCCATAAACACACTCCTAAACCTTGTGGAAAGCCTTCCCAGAAGAGTTGAAGCTGTTATAGCTGCAAAGGGTGGGTCAACATCATATTAAACCTTATGGATGAAGAATGGGATGTTACTCAAGGTCATATGCGTGCAAAGGCAGACGACCGAATACTTTTGGAAATATAGTGTATGTTGCCAAAACATGTATATATATATATCATTCAGCATTAATGGTGCCTTCACAGATGTGCACACCACCCATGCCATGTGCACTAATGTCCCCCTGCACCATCATGAATACTGGCTTTTGAACTGGGTACTGATAACAAGCTGAGTGGTCTTTAGCCTGGAGGATGCAGTGTCCATGATCTCCAAAAAGAATTTCTCTTTCCCACTTCCCGAGCCCAGAAAAGATGGCAGCATTCCTCGATTCTGTTTACATATGCTTTCTTCTTTGTGTTTAAGAATTTGAATTAGCACTTGTGGATGGAGCAACAAACTATTTTCATAGATGATTTCCACTACAGAATCATGTCTGTTTTTAATGCAGTGCCACGTGAGGGCCCAAAGATCATGAACAGAAAATACTGGTTTTTGGCCTTGTCCCTTACATATGGAGATTTCTTCAGATACTCTGAATCGTTTAATGTTATTATGTACCATAGGTGACGAAAAGCAAAAGTTATTTGCTATTTTATGTTGAAAAATGTTAAACTTAATCTTAAAATTTTGTTCTTGATTTGTTGCACTAAACGCCTTTTACTTCTGAAAGACTCTCTGGGATGCTTTTTTACACCCAAATTACATACTGACCTGTTGTCAAATTAACCACCAGTGTTTTTTTCAGCATTGCACAATTTTGCCAGCCTTTTGTTGCCCCCATCCAAACTATTCTGGGATGTGTTTTTGGCATCAAATTCAAAATGGGCATTTATTTTTGAAAATACAATAGAATTTCTCAGTTTCAATGGTTGATATGTTGTCTTTGAAGCACTTTCAATAAAATTTAGGTTTGAGATGATTTGCATATTGAGGACTGTATAAAAGACATACATGATTGGATGTCAATCAATTTTCTCTTACTTAACTCAGATAAAACAGAGGTCCTGCTTCTTGGTTCAAAATTAGCCAGAAACAAACTGTCTAACTTAACACTTAACAATCTCTCAGTTTCATCAAGCTTATCTGTTAAAAATCTTGGTGTCATGATAGACGCTGATCTGTCCTTCGACACACATATAACTAATATCACTAAAACAGCTTTCCTGCATCTCCGCAATATCACTAAATTAAGAAATGCATTATCCCTACAGGACGCAGAAAAGCTAGTTCATGCTTTTATCACTTCAAGGCTAGATTATTGTAATGCCCTGCTGTCTGGATGTCCCAGCAAAAGCCTTAACAAGCTTCAGCTAGTCCAGAACGCTGCAGCCAGAGTCTCACAAGAACTAGGAAGTTTGACCATATTAGTCCAGTTTTATCAAACCTGCACTGGTTACCAGTCAAATTTCTCATTGATTATAAAACTATATTACTGACATATAAAGCTCTAAACGGGCTCGCCCCTCAGTACCTGAGTGAGCTCCTCTCCCACTATGAACCATCACGCCTACTTAGATCACAAGGTGCTGGCTTACTACTGGTACCTGGTAACTGGTAGCTTTCACATACAAAGCCCCCCAGCTCTGGAATAATCTTCCTGCTAATGTTCGGGAATCAGACACAGCCTCAATCTTTAAGTCTAGGCTAAAAACTTATTTGTACAGTCAAGCCTTTGGTGATTAGTCTTCCCTGTCAGGTCTAGACCTGCTGGAGTCTCTGCTGCTCTGTTTTACTGTAATCTGTGGTCAGCCACTCTTTACAGAACTGACTGTGTTTTTTCTTTCCTTTCTCTGCCGAGCTGATCAGCTGCCCATCCTGTGCGTCTGATGCTGTTGCCTCTTCTGCCTTGATTGGTGGCGCTGCTCACCAGCCTTCTGGACCGGTTTGACCACCACTGAGCTTCTTGCTTTACAGCGCTGTGCAGTCCTCACCCTCAGATCTCTCTCTTTTCCCACTTTACTATAAAACTTCATACTAATAATGCTTGCTATCCAGTGTCGACCAGAGGAGGATGGGTTCCCCTTCTGAGTCTTGGTTCCTCTCAAAGTTTCTTCCTCTTTTAGGGAGTTTTTCCTTGCCACCGTCGCCGCTGGCTTGCTCATGGGGGCTCGGACGCGGATTTTCTTTCTTCTTTTCTCTTCCCTCTGTAATACTGATTGTTCTGTAAAGCTTTTTTTTGACAACACCTGTTGTAAAAAGCACTATATAAATAAATTTTGCTTGCTTGCTTGCTTGCATATCATTACATTTTGTTTTCATTTACATTTTAGGAAGTGGGGTTGTAGAACGAAATGAAACATACTGGAAATAATAAACTGGCCTGTGTAAAAGTCACAGCTAAAATATGTTGAGCATAGCAAATATCTATGCGTAAATGTTGTAGGATTGGAGTTTCTTTTCTTTTTATCCTTGCACTACTTATGTTTATCCTGAATTTTAGAGTGACATGAACTCTTAGCTATTTTGGTGGAATGTCACTAAAACACAAGTTGAAGGCTAATTCTATGGCCTGATTCTATGTTCGATGCTCAGCACCTCTGCGTAAAGTTCATCCAGCACTAGAGAGAGCAGAGTGAGGAGGGTGGCTATATGCTGCTTAAAGATTCAAAACTGGAACAAGTAGCTTTTGCACAAAGCACTTCACCTTGCGGAAACATAGATCAATGATTGTTCTGCTTTTCCTACAAATTCATGACAAAAACAAACACCCACATGCAGCTGCACATGAACAGACTCAGACACACACCCACACACACACACATACCCACACACTACTATTTTCTTTCAAACCTTGATTAAAATCGAGCCAATATGTAGCTATTTAATGAAAGACAGCGTGCTTTCAAAGCAGTACACAGAGCTCACGTTAACAATTAAATCTCGCCTCAAAACACTGTTTTAATTCAGTTCTTACAGATTTAATTTGAGTCAGCAAACTGTGAAAGTGGCACAAATATATTTATATATATATATATATATATATATATATATATATATATATATATATATATATATATATATATATATATATATATATATACACACACACTTTCTTCACTCTGTCTAATAACAGTGTCCCATGTGGCAGAATGAACAGCAGCCGTTCTTAACACTGCACATCAATAATAAAGGGATCTCTTGCTTCCTGAACAAAAATGCTTATCTGTACCGAATGTAGCTCTTAAAAAGATGGTTCTTCTTGGGTTCTTAGGTAAAGAAATGGTTCTATATGAACCATGAACATTCAGTGAACCCTTTGCATGATTAAAAGGTTGGAAAAATGTGTGTTATATGGCTCTATTTAGAGCCTTTCTGAAAAGGGTTCTATGCAGCACCAAAAGCTTTTCATGATGCAAATAATCATGCAAACGGTTCTTTACACACGACGGGAGCAGCCACGCTAAGAAACGTTGAATGTATCATGAGAGTCTGTGCCTCTGCCTCTGTACTTGTGCCTTTGAAGTCAGTCCACATAACTACATAACGGAAAACGTTAGTTATGTAGGTGAAAACTACACGCATCTCTTTGTTCAGGGGCCTTGCTCAAAGTTGAGCTGGATTATAAGGGTGTAAAAATGCAGTGATGCATTCTCATGTGCCAGCCTGATGTTGGCAATTCAACTAAACAGATGGTGGAGTGTTAGAATAATTTATAATCAATTATCAAACATATTTTAAAAAATCAAGGACTTTTTTATATTTTTTTTAAAAAATGGTAAAATGTTTGTTTGTTTTTTCTTCCACTATAGCCCATCTGTCAAACATCAGGCCTGCAACACAGTTCTATCCAGCCTGCAAAAGTGTTTTTTTAATATTAGTCCCATTTCACAATGCGCTGTACTACAGTACCCAGCATGCACTGCAACGTAATGTGTGCTTTGACTACGCCAACAGTCTATGGGACAGTGGTTAAAACTGAATTCCAGACCACTCATATCACAATTTCAGCCGCAGTTCAACCAATACACACAGCTAAGCTTTACTCCGCTGCTCAGAAACTTAACTCAAGTATTAAGGAACTTGCAGCAAAGAAAGGATTCCAGGTGTCTAATTCAAGCAAATAGGTAGGTTTAAAGACCTCCTGGGAACATTTAAATGGTGAATATTTCAAGTACTCATGCAATTTTTCAAGGTCTACTAGAAGTACTTAAATTTTACTGTTGAAGTTTTGCATATTTTGAATAAACAATGGACATTTCAGGTTATAGCACAACATTCATTAAAAATGACATAAAAACATTTTTCTCTGGAGATTTATTAAGGCTGCTTTTGTGAACCTTAAAGTCAGGTTTCAGGTGGCATCGATTTTTGCTGACTGTTTTGTGTCATGACACTCTTTTGGGTGAAATGATGTAGGACGTTATAACAACTGACTTTGCTTAATGTCACAGTAACAATGCTGATGTGGCGTAGCTTAAATCTTAGAAATGATGAAATTTGTTCAACCAGCCTGATTTGGCAAACTGTCATATTACCAGTATTATGTCACAGTGATCTATACTGAGCTATGAAGTCTGTTACTTTACCCCAGAAAGTGTCATGACACAAATATTGCATGTTACCTTACCTATGTGGTTAACTTGATGTCAAATGTAACCTATGACAAATGACGCCCATTTATAAATGTTTATGTAGGTTTATGGCAGCTGTCGTGAATGGCTTATGTAGGTGTCACAAAGCCTTATAAACATTGACCTACAGTAAAGTGTTCAACACATCTAAAGCATCCCTTGAGGGGAAAACCCAGTAGTCATTAATAATAATTTATTTAGAGCAGCCAGTCAGAGTAAACATCATTTATGTCACTGTCACTGCCTTTGAATAGAACAAAGTGAGTTCCTCTTTCTGACTGATGCCTGATGCTAGCAGAAATTGCCCAAAAACAGCTCCAAATATTTTTTTTTTACAAATAAAATGTAAAGCTTATAGCTGTTTCTTAAAGAAACTTGAGTCTGGTATATGTTTGTGAGGTTATTGTTCTCTCTTCTTCAGCATGGAGATGTTTATCCATCAGTTAGATGGTGTGACAGAGTGTTTGTCGAGTTTATAGAGAAACCCGCTTTCACGCTGTGCTGCTCACGTTCACACAAGAAAAAAAAAAACCAAAAAAAAAACACTCCTCTAGTGCAAACAGCACACACGTGCACATTAAGGACAAGTATGGATAATCTGTACTGAGGAAATTTATCATTTAAATGCATCCTGCAATTGCTACTGTTCTCTTGGAGATGTATGAGTAATGCAAGCAATTCTAATCAAGTTAGCAACTGTAATGTGATTACACAGCGGCTGTGTTTACAAGCAAAGATTGTCAATCTGATCAAATACATTCCAATCACAGATTAAGACTGGGGTGTTTATATGCTCACTCTACTCAACAATCTGATGGAAAATCTGTTTATATGAACACTATAGGTAATTAGATCCAAACGTACACGCATGTGTAGAGTACCACTGAGTGTAGACATTACCATGACAGCAAGCATCATGAGTACAGTCAGACTGTATTACCCCCAACACTGCTCCAGTACCGCATTACCCCCAACACGGCTCCAGGACCGCATTACCCCCAACACGGCTCCAGGACCGCATTACCCCCAACACGGCTCCAGTACCGCATTACCCCCAACACTGCTCCAGGACCGCATTACCCCCAACACGGCTCCAGGACCGCATTACCCCCAACACGGCTCCAGTACCGCATTACCCCCAACACGGCTCCAGTACCGCATTACCCCCAACACTGCTCCAGTACCGCATTACCCCCAACACTGCTCCAGTACCGCATTACCCCCAACACTGCTCCAGTACCGCATTACCCCCAACACGGCTCCAGTACCGCATTACCCCCAACACTGCTCCAGTACCGCATTACCCCCAACACTGCTCCAGTAGCGCATTACCCCCAACACGGCTCCAGTACCGCATTACCCCCAACACTGCTCCAGGACCGCATTACCCCCAACACGGCTCCAGGACCGCATTACCCCCAACACGGCTCCAGGACCGCATTACCCCCTACACGGCTCCAGTACCGCATTACCCCCGACACGGCTCCAGTACCGCATTACCCCCGACACGGCTCCAGTACCGCATTACCCCCGACACGGCTCCAGTACCGCATTACCCCCAACACGGCTCCAGGACCGCATTACCACCAACACTGCTCCAGTACCGCATTACCACCAACACTGCTCCAGTAGCGCATTACCCCCAACACGGCTCCAGTACCGCATTACCCCCAACACGGCTCCAGTACCGCATTACCACCAACACGGCTCCAGTACCGCATTACCACCAACACTGCTCCAGTACCGTATTACCCCCAACACTGCTCCAGTATATTTGTACCAAAATAAGTGAATCAAGTCAAATCATTGTAAAATTTGGTGAAATTTATGATGCCTTGAATATTTTCCTAAAGAATCATAATCAAACTAAATCAGAGATTAAAACCCCTACTGTATTAGCTTTACCGTTGTTCAACACTGATTCAGTAGCCTAATGATTCTTAACATTATCACTTCATGCCAACTGAGTCCTATGTAGCTATCTAGCAAAATGAACCAAGCTACAATTAGCAGTGAGACACCCCATTGACAACTGCAATCACCACAGGTGATGAAATTACGAGGGTCCAATTCGACAGCCACTTTAATGTTTCTCGAACTACCTCCTTCCCTAATAGGTCAGTGCTAAATAGCTGAAAACATGTTGCTTTAAAACCATTCTCTTAGTGAAGGGAAGGGATAAGAGTTTGGACCACCCACAAGTACGAGTACAGGAGCATTTGTCTCAGTTTGTAGGAGCCATTCCAGACTTAAGATAGCCACATACAAACACACGCACAAACAAGCCTAGCTGTTTTCAGAGAGCATTAAAACTGCAGGCTTATATGGGGCCGGCTCTTTCCTGTGGTGGGAAATGATGCGTTATGGTCTCGTGTGAACTAAGGCCTCATAAATAATGCAGCAATGGGAGAGAGAGAGAGAGAGAGACAGAGAGTGCAGGCCGGCAGAGAGCACAAGAGCAAGACCAGGCAGCATATGCTCCAGTCACACACCTCGTATATCAGCCTGTGTCCCGTATGCCCTCTGGAAGAGCTCCTGACCATCTGAAGAAGCCTCAGAGAGAAAGGAGCACACCCATAGCTATGACTGTACTCTTCTCTATTTTCTCTCTCATCTATTTATGCGCTTCTTTGTGCCTGGTGAGTAAACGCTAAGATTGAAGATTAAGACTATGCCATGATTGATTTGAACGTTTTGCCACAGATGTCAATACCAATGTTAAGGAGCTGAAAATTCCCATGACCGGTTAATATCGGTTCATCAGACCACAGTAGTATTAGTTAGACGATGCTTTATTCATTGTCAGTTGATTGTGAGTTTTTAAACGGTCAGATTTCTTAAACTCATACAGCAGAGACTCAGTCTTAAATTGTGTAAATATAAAAGAAAATTCCTACGACCTATTGTGTCATTTTTTGCAATTCTTAGGCTGTTAAACAATTAAATGAATTGCAACTAATCATCCCATTTTGTGCATTTATTCTTAGTTAATCATGTTTATTTGTTCAAATTGTAGTTTCATTTTGTGTTAGATTTTCTAGTTTAAAAAGCAGTGCTGTATCAGGGAGCGAGGAGGCAGACGCATATGCGGAGATAAGCGACGTTTATTAAGGGCAAATCCACGGTCATGGTTGTAAGGTTCATAGAGCCAACATGAACAGATTGATAGTAAGACATGATAAACACAGAACCTCAAACAAAGAACCCAACACGAGAATACAACAGATACATCCAAACAAACAAAGACCAGCAAACACAGGGCTTAATTACACAGGGTAAACAAGGGACAGGCGGAAAACAGGTGAAGACTATCAGGGGCGGAGTCATGAAATGAAGGGGCTGGACCAAAACAAATGCACATGGGCTAAACCAAAACAATACAAACACATGGACAGGACTGGGAGGGGCCAATCGTGACAGTACCCCCTTCACCAAAGGTGCGCACACCGAGGCGCGCCAAACAAAACAGAACAAAACCAAACGGACCAAAAACAGAACCAAACTAGACTAGACAGGAACAGTAACCGGGACAGGACACTGGTCAGGCACAGAAGAACGTGGAACAGGAACCATAGGCACAGAAGCAAGAGCAGAAACGGGCACAGCAGCGGGAGACAACACCAGACACAGGAACAGAATGAGGACGAAACACGGAGGGAGGATGAGGAGGCACATCACAAAACGATGCCGAATGAGAGACGACCGGAGAAACAACAAGACGAGGAAAACACGAACGGACCACAGACCACGCAGACGACAGGGGTACAGGAACCAAAAACAGACACAGGCACAGAAACAGACACACAGACAGAAACCAGACCAGAAACGAAAGGAGACACAGGCACAGGAACCACAAAAGGAAGAGGAACGGGCACAGAAACAGCCAGGAACAAGACAAAACCAGGAACAGAGCAGGGCAAAAACAAAGGAACAGAAACAGGAGACACAGGAGCAGACATAGAAGGAACAGGAGGCCAACAGGGAACAGCAGACACGGGAGAAACAGGAGACCTACGGGGAACAGCAGACACAGGAACAGGAGGCCCAGGAGTTTTATCCCAACAGAACAGCCACATGCCAGTGTGTCGCTTACCCACTGCGTCCTATGGCGGCTGGTGTTTCTGTAACGGGGAGCGAGGAGGCAGATGCATATGCGGAGATAAGCGTTTATTAAGGGCAAATCCAGGGTTATGGTCGGAACGGTCCAGGTTCATAGAGTCAACACGAACAGATTGATAGTTAGACATGATAAACACAGAACCTCAAACAAAGAACCCAACACGAGAATACAACAGATACATCCAACAAAGACCAGCAAACACAGGCCTTAAATACACAGGGTAAACAAGGGACAGGCGGGAAACAGGTGGAGACAATCAGGGGTGGAGTCATGAAACAAAGGGGCTGGACCAAAACAAACGCAAATGGGCTAAACCAAAACAACACGAACACGTGGACAGGACTGGGAGGGGCCAATCGTGACAAGTGCATTATGTTACACATACACATGTAGACAAAATAAGCTTAATCAGAATGCGTTTATTACTTTCAATAACTCACCATGTGAACATAAAATTCATGTTTCTACAGGGTGATTCCAATTTCCATCACCAACATTCAGTGAGAGCAACAGTGACTACCTATAAGCTTAATTTCCAAGGGGGCAGCGGGTTTGCAACACCTCCAGTAATTATAACTTGGCCAAGTAACCACCAACCCCCCACCCTCACAAATAATTCAGTTTGATAATAACCACTTAGTAATGAAACGATGACATGAGGAAAACATGATTAACTGACATATGTTATACTACAAAAAAAACTACTACTAATAGTGATATCTATTAATAAATAGATTTTGTTATCCCTGCCCCAGGTCTAAAAATTCCTTCACAAGCCATGTCATGGTAAGTTAGAAGGCTGGAATGGTGCCTTTTAATATGTTCTTCACAGATTTTGACAAACAATGCAGTGTTGTAGACTGCACATCTGAGACTGACATACGTTACTGTTACATTAACATTATCTGTTAGCTAGCACTGATAGTTGGAATAAAACCTGTTATTAAACCCGACAGGAATAACTGACCAATTCACCTATGAAGAGTTTTTATTTCTCTAACAATAGAAAATCTTATGCAATCTCTCCAATGTTCAATCCAAAGTTATACACTCACCGGCCACTTTATTAGGTATTCAGTTGCTTGTTAACACAAATAGCTAATCAGCCAATGACATGGACACAATTCAATGCATTCAGGCATGTAGAGGTGGTCAAGACAACTTGCTGAAGTGCAGACCGAGCATCAGAACGGGGAAGAAAGGTGATTTAAGTGACTTTGAACGTGGCGTGGTTGTTGGTGCCAGACGGGCTGGCCTGAGTATTTCAGAAACTGCTGATCTACTGGGATTTTCACGCACAACCATCTCTAGGGTTCACAGAGAACGGTCCGAAAAAGAGGAAACATCCAGTGAGCGGTCAGTTGTGTGGATGAAAATGCCTTGTTGATGTGAGAGGTCAGAGGAGAATGGGCAGACTTGTTCGAGATGATAGAAAGGCAACAGTAACTCAAATAAATAAGCAAAATCTCTGAGGAACGTTTCCAACACCTTGTCACCTTGTTGAAAGTCTGTCACGAAGAATTAAGGCAGTTCTGAAGGCAAAAGGGGGTCCAACCTTTTACTAGCAAGTAAAATGTACCTAATAAAGTGGCCGGTGAGCATATATCATATACACTAATATGTGTGTATGTGTATATAACTAACTGTATTTCACACAACTTCTAACCACCATTCATCAACTGTTCAGCACTGATGCGCGCAGGGTGCTGTGTGCGGTTTTGCCTGCAGCTGAGAACCAATTTCATCCTACAACATTTGAAAGAAACTAGTGGTGAAGGGAAAGGGGATGTGTGGCTTCCTGAGGTATGATACATGATATAATTAGCAGAATATGTTTGACTCATTATGGAAAATAACATATAAAATATATAAAAAACAAAAGTAATAAATGTAAAATTTTGAATGTACATTTTATGTTTGTTTTGTTTCAGTGACAGTGTTGAAAGCATGACAATAACGTAGAAGATGGGTTTTATTTTTGTAAAGCATGACTCCGCACACAATCGTAATTTTTACCTCAGATTCAAATCCTAGTAAAATATTTCTTACTTACAAACACGAAGTTGATACTGATTTAGGATCTGCACTTTCATCAGAATTGATCAGCTTTTTCAATGAGCTACAAGTAAGAAACAGCTTATTATGGAGCCCTCCTGGTGACATCCTGTGTACATACACATAATACCTGGCCACACCTTAGCAAGGTGAGAGAACAAGATAATTAAATAGTGTAAAGAATATGTCTGCCTACCATGCCTGAACTGAGACTCACAAACATGAGCACAGTGAGAAAGTTTGACTTGTGATGAGCGACTATGTTACACATTTCCGTGGATGTATGTGTGTGTATGCATGTGTGCTGTCTTTCCAGGCTCCTCACACTGGCACCAAAACACACACACACACACACACACACACACACACACACACACACACACACACACACACACACACACCTGTCCTGCCATAGTTGTGGGGACATTTATAGGTTTCTATTACTTTTTGTATTGCTGTAGCCAAATAATACTATACCTAAACCTAAACCTAACCTTAACCTCAGTATATAAAGCACAAACTTTCTGTAATTTGTATTGAAAACAACACAAGTTCAAATAAGGACCAGAAAAATGTCCTCATGACCTGAGCAAAAATGTCACGTTCTACCATTGCTTGGACATGTGGTCCTCACAAGTATAGCATGACAAGACCACACACACACAGCTAGTGAGAAGCTAGCTGTTTTCTCAGAACCCCCATTTACTCTCTGACCTGAAAAAGACAGCTACTATTATATCAGCAATCACAAGGCACAATATGACAAAAGGTGATGGGAGGTCTGCTGGAGACAAGACAGAGAGAAGAGTGAGCGAGAGGAAGAGCGATCAAAAATGGCCGAGCGTGAACAAGAGAGGAGAGACTGACAGAGCTAGAAGACATACACTGTTAGAAATAAACATACTAATGCAGGTACATGATTCATTCATCAAGGTACAAACAATGTAAGTGTACCCTCAAAGGTACAGCAGCGGTTTTAAGGTCCAATGGTGCACTTTACATGAGTTTTTCCCAGTGGAAAAGTAGATATTTGTACCTTTTCATAACCGAATGTTTTAAATCAGAACAATAAATAAAAAGCCTGGAGACGAGACGGGGTGTGTGGAGTCAATGCAACTTAGAAAATGTCATTTCAGTGGATTCTGGTACAAATATGTTCCCTTACTGAAGGGACTGGGATGTAGCGGGACTGCCCCAGTGAGAGTGTCATACCCTTTTTTCTGAGAGTGTACAGAAGAGGATAAAAGATGAAAGACAGGAATTTATATGAAAAAAAAAAACTGCATTTGTGTGCTCGCATTGCCATCCTGTAAATGGTAGGATAGCATGACATTTGTGCTTAAGTGAGGACATTTTGTTGGTCCTCAGCATTTTGGATACAGGTTAAGGTTAATCAACAAAAATCCTCACTAGCAATGCAAGACAAATATGAGTGTGTGTTCTGTACACTTTCAGGACAAAACCTACAGCATGAGCTGTGTGTACGTATACCTACAAATGTTGCTACTAGGTGTTTTTATGTTTGTATGTATATATAAACATGTAAATGACAAAAAAAAAAAAAAAAAGCTCCACCCTAAAACAGGTACACAGGTCATAGCTACATTCCAATGCGTCAATATCAAATATTTAAGAAAAAAAATCTGCTTTGTTTTAGTAAAATAAGATAAAATAATTTGGGCATACTGCAGCCCCCTCACACACACACACACACACACACACACACACTTGCATACCACAAGATAAAAAGAAAACTATCAAGCACTTAATGTGCATGAAAGTGTGCGGACACTCTTCAGAGAAGTCTCTTATTTGTTACGTGCAGCCTTGCGACTTTTTTTTTGCCTGACTAAAACCCTTAAGCATGACAGATGTGTTCATTTCCTTTCCCATTACACCCTTTTAGATTTATTTCAATAACGAGAGGGGGCTCTTTGCAGCATGCAAATTGCAAGGCAAACAGTGTCAGGCCTTCTGAAGGCAGGCTGTGAGTGTTTGATGGTATTCTAATGTTGTCAATGCGGCGAGGAGAAAGCGCGTGTGCGTACAGAAGAGAGAGAAGCCAGTTTGATGTCGGGTGACAATAGCTGAGGCCCTTCGTCCTCACAGAAGTGGCTTTGAGGAGAAAGAGCACTGTACAACACGGATTAGCCTGCCAAAGCTGCAGCTCAAGGCCAGCCAGAACTCTCCACATTCCACACGCAAAGTACTGTAGAACACTGTACAGTTTCATTCACACAATGTTATGAACATGTAATGTAAACATTCAAAAATGTATCATGGACTCCCCAGTTCATACAGTCTAAATATTAAAACAGCCCATTTTTCATTTTTCATGGTGTGATGTCATAAGAATTAATATATTTACAATTGCATGCAAAGTCTGAACGCCTCCCATCCAATGACGTTTTGTTGATTTTGAAAGGGAAAACAAGTTAACACACCCTCCACAGGACAAACACTCCCAACCTCCTGTTGAGCAGCTCAGATTGTGGGTCTACAAACATTTAACGCACTGGGGATCCATTCTACTATCAGGAGATTATGAGTTTGAATCCTAGCAATACCATAGCTGCCCATATCTGGACGTCCAAGAGAAAAATATGCCAGATGGGACTGTGTGATAGAAGGAGTGCCAGCTAGTGGGGAAACTGAGTAACACAAATTCAGACCTAGAAAACAGCAGCTGGAAGAATCTTTGACTCAACTAAGAAGCCTGGGTTGGCTTAAACTGGGTTTAGGAAACCTGAAATAAACCCTCTGTCTCTCGAAGTGAAATATTAATAATGTGTAAGAAATACAAATGTGCAGGAAACATAAGAAATGTTGGAAATTAATAATGTAAACTTCCTAAGCTAAATCCGGCTGGACCAATCGCCAGATTTGGATATGGAACCTTTCCATTTTCTGATCAGATAAAAATAGGCTTAGAGTAGCCTACATCATCTCCCACCTGCCTTTTCTGGATCATTTTCACTGCCAAGTGAGAAATTTCTTTAATTCGTATTTTCTTTTTTAGGTGTTGGACCTGTAGGGCCTCTTTCCAGCAGTGTTTTTTTTTTTGCTGGTGACTAAATGTCAAGCAGGTGTGAAGGGAGAGATGGGAAAATAGGATCCTAATCTAAAAGGCAGCAGTGCCTTTGTCTGCACTGATAACTGTCCAACACATTCCCACGTGTTAGGCCTCTGCAGAGGGAAACATAATGTGACACGACAACACAGTGAATAGAATCTTCCCTGCTTTTCCAGTACATCCATGAACACAATTGCTCCTGTGTGCTACACGTTCCTAAGCACTACAGCAAACCAGACATGTAGGAAAGGCAAGACATGGAGCACCGGTGAGGTAAAGGCACCTGCTGTACAATACTGAAGCCAGTCAGTAAGGCTTTTTTAAAAATGTGATTATTGAGCCTCCTGAGGGATTTCAGCTCAGCAGGGCCAAGGAGACAGCGGCACTGATCAGAGACGCAGACGACAGTTTGATGCCACGTTAGATCTCCAAGCTATGGCCGAGCATGTTTCATCCCTTCTATGGTCCCCTGCGAGGAAATGCTGAAATACTGAAGCTTCCACATAACCCTGACCTTTTATGTCAGAACTTTCAGATCCTCCACACTATCTACAGTCTTACCAGTGTGTTTTTTACTTTCTGAAAGAATGCAGAGAGTAGATGCAGAGATGGTCCTGTTGTCTCTTAGTATAACACACCTCATGAGATAAATATCACATTTCAGACTCTATCCTACTGAGTTACCGATGAAACTCATTACTGCATCTTTCTTTGGTATTTTTATTTTTCATGTTTTTGTATTTCAAATTAGTCCCATTGACTAGCTACGACTCGCCATCACACTATGCCAACCAAGCTGGGAGCTCTTTTATTGTCCTGTTGCAGCTCCAAAGCAGAATTAGATTTTTAGGCAAAAAAATAAAATAATCTTCCTTTACTGTGAAATAAAGCTCTGCTGATCATTCAGGTTTAACAATAAATGGAATTAATGTATAAATAATAATTCAACCTTTAACCATAAGACTATGCTCGCAGGCTGCTAGTCACCTAGAAATGCAGCCTAGCTTGTAGGTTTAGAAAAGGCAAAGTGAAAGATTTAAGATTAACATCGATCATTTGGAAACAAATGGACTTATTTGCATTTATAAGCACTCAGCTGAATTCCTGATACATTTAATATGCAACAGGACACTGTCACACACTAAAAAATCATGAAGCTGATTCGCCAGCTTCTTGTTCTACTGATGGAACGGGAAATGGTAAAGATGGTAAAATGGACATAAAATGTTGTGGCTCCCAAGATGGTTTGACTTTTGCTGAAAGGACAAAATGGCTCTTCTTAACATTTCGGTTGCTGACCCCTGGCATGTGTAGCCAACCACAGTGTCTTTTTGAACTGCCAATGTAATGTGATTGGAGAAAAACTAACTTCCAATTCAGGTATGATGCATCCTAGAGAGCGAAGCCAATTATGCCGTCTTAGACGTCTACAGATGGCTATGGCATCGCTGGGGATCAAACTCGTATTCTCCTCACAACAGGGCCAACACTTAGAATGGTGGGCCACTTATAAGCCCCTCAGTTTTTATGAAAATATAATGATATATGGACCAATATATACTTACAAAGGTTCTTTCAAGTGTAATTTGTTAAGACAGCTGTTTTTCCATCTTCTATAAAGTTGGAAAAAAAGGTTTTACAACAGGAACTATACCCATAGCTTGGTTTTAATGTTTCACATACATTTAACCACATTACCACATTTCAGGCCCTAGTAGTATTGTTCCAAGAAACAACATCAATGCAATATCATCCAACTGCATTACTGTTCAATGGGAAAGCAATAGCATATCTATTAAAGCTATTGTGGTGGTGAGATGGACCAAGTGAGGAATGGCTCTGTTAAAGAGATATGCTACTCCCTGTGGCATTAGCCTGTCCCCCCGGGCCCCTCTGACGACCACAAGAGCTGGCACAAAAGTGGAGCCAGAACCCCAAGCAAGGACGAAGCCCCATGAGAACAGCGAGCAGAGGAGAAATACAAATGAGTGGAGGACAGCGAGCCAATCCTGAGCCCCGCCTTCTGGGCAACGCCTCCAGTCCCACAGAGAGACCACTTTAATTTGCCACACGTCTGAACCTGGTGGCTGAGCCAGAGAGCAGGGGTGGTGACAGAGGCAGAGCAACAAGCTCTCTTCCCCTCTCGGTTGTTGCTGCAATGCTGCAACTGCAATTTATGGGGTTTGCTGGGCACTTCAGACAGTTTGGAAAAAAAAAAGTTTGACATACATAAACACTAAATAAGCAGTAGGTCTGTTTGATGTTAACAAGGCTGTGTAAGACTGTAATTAAGAGAAGAACAGTCCAATCAAAACAAACTATACCAGATTTGTAGGAGATACTTTCAGTGCAGCGTGACGGAACACTGAGAACATGTGTTCATTAACTTTATTAATGCAAACTTGCACATCAGCAAATATCGTGATACGATGATGTATACGAAAAATACTGTTACAATGAATTTTGTCAACACTGCAAAGCACAACATTCTACTGGAATTAAAAAAAGCTCAAAATAGTCCTCCCTTTACAGAGATTTGAGGTTTTCTTCCCCTAGCAATAATATTTATGCCTTGGCTATATTGCTGTAAACAATACTAGGGCTATATGAATAAAGCAGTTCGTTTTCATCAGATTTTTTTTGTGCTTTGTCTCTGGAGAGGAGCTCTCTCAGCCCACCACAGACTCTTTCCTGGAAAATGATGAAACACGCACACTGTTTCTGGAGCTCCAGTGCATGGCTATCTGCCCCCTCTGGGAGATGTGGGCAAACACAGTAACACTGATTAAAATAAAACTATAAGCCTATCTAATTCCACTAAAAAGGGCTGGTTATTATGATAAATTTCAGGATAATGTAACAATTATTGGCTGACTGTTTCCCACTCTTTCTTTGCTCTTTGCGTGCATATTTCTTTGGACTTTACAATGGAGTGCAGTGACATTCACAGTGGCTGAGGAGAAAGGGGGTCTTATTGTTACTGATCTCTCCAGACTGGTGAGCAATCACTGAACCAAAGCAACCAGGCAGATGCAGCAGTAACTGCTGTAATGGATGAGCAGCCCACGGGGTGGTACTGCACAGCTGGAGCTACAACAGGGTCAGCTGTGCGTCCAGCTTTGTGCTCTAGTCACATAAATGTTTAGCAAGAGTAACGAAAGAAATAAAGCTAACAAGATTATAAGCAGTGTTAGCTTTATTCTTCCCGTTTTTTCCAGACTAGCCATGGGCAGATGGCCTTTCTCCAGTGTGTATGCATGTACATACACACACACACACACACACACACACACACACACACACACACACACACACACACACACACACACACACTTTCTAAGACGCTTCTCCCTCAGGGTCACGGGGGGATGCTGGAGCCTACCCCAGCGGTCGTCGGGCGGAAGGCAGGATACACCCCGGATAGGTCACCAGCCCATCGCAGGGCAGACAGACAGAGAATCACACTCACACCTAGGGGAAACGTAGCATGTCCAGTTGGCCTAACTGCATGTCTTTGGGCTGTGGGAGGAAACCAGAGAACCTGGAGGAAACCCACACAGACACGGGGAGAACATGCAAACTCCACAGAGAGGACCCCGGTCTCCCGGCCGGGTAATCGAACCCAGGCCCCTTTGCTGTGAGGGGCCTTGGGTTGGGCCATGGTGTGCAAAAGTTATGCCTGTGAACTGCATATATTAAGACACTCATTTGTTTATGACTGCATATGCAAAGTTATGATTGTTTTTGTAGCCAACAGTTCCATAACTGTCCCAGTCTTTTGTAGTTTTTTTGTAATTTGTTTTTTGTGATAATATGAGCACATTTATCACTACAACAGAATTTTAGAGATCAAGAAAAATGCTAAGGTACATCGCGACATGGTGTTTTAATATGTCAGCATATTGTCTGAGCGCATGTGCAAGTGCCTTAATTGCAGGCAGGATATTTCAGGCTATAAAAGCTCCTTGTTATTCCAGTAATAACCAAGCTGTGGTCCATTTCTTTTTTTGGAAACCCTAATTCCAATTAAAATAGTATGAATGAGGAAATCAGGTGGTTTCAGAAATCCATTTGCACCCAGTTGCAAAAACCCATGGTATTAAACTGAAACTTCAATAGCATAAAGCACAGATTTCATCATTCTGGGTTAATTAATTGTTGCTGACAACGGAAAACATTCGGAGAGATTTCAGCAAGCGAGCTGTAAAAGCATCAGTACATGGTCCAAAGTAATTTCCAAAATAATGGCACTGTAAAATGCAATGAGAAAAACATGTTGAGAAATATGAGGAATACGATGAATTAATACATGTGAATTAACACAAAACATGTTCATTGAAAAAATAACCCAAACAAATCAGAGTGTGGACAGATTGAATGGAAGGGGATGAGTGATGAAACTCATTAAGCACTGAATAGGTCTAGTCCATTAAGAGAAATATCCACAAAGCTCTGTTTCTGCTGACCTTCTTTAGACTTGTTTACCTCATATTTCTTTACCCACAGTCAAGCAGAAACATATGGTCATAGGTGTGAATGTATCATAGATTTTACTTCAAATGTATCATAGATTTTTTGTCTTCAAATGTGGCCAATCAGATTTTAGGATCAGGACTAACCATTTAAAGCTGAACTATCCAGCTGAACTATAGCTGAGGTGAATTATCCATTTTCCCCTTTAAAAATTTCTTTAAAAAATCTCCTGACAGGCGCATTCAGGTTCAGCTGCTGCTGTCTGTCTGCCTGTAATCACCGGCACATGATTTGATTGACTTTTAGAAGGGAGAGAGTTTTTCTAAGTAAACCCTATATATGACTTGTGTGACAGAATTAAAAAACTAAAATTTCTCTATAATAGTTGAATTGTAAAATGTCGTTCAGCAGTAGAAAGCTCAGTTTTAACTCTTTCAATTTGTATACTGAGAGACCAAACAGAGTAAATAGATATCTGTAAAATCAAGTACTCAACCAGGGCCCACTCTTAAGATAATTAATATTATGTTCAACACTAAACAAAGGTCAATTTCTCATTAAATTAAATGGGACTTTTGTCAAAGTCCTTTACAGCTTGTCCAACTTTGCAACAGTTGCTATGAAAGAATGCATATGGACGGAGCACAGACAGGTCAATTACAGTGTGTCCACCAAATTTAAAAACATACTACATATGCAGCATTGAGAGAAGATATGCAAATGTATAATGGTTACACCAGCAAATCAATGTATGTGAATAAATAAATAGCATATGACACTGAGTTGCAAGCAATTTTGAGGCCTTGCACCCTTAATAGGGTCCAGGAAGAGGAACCTAAATGAAGTCAATAGGGTAAAGTAAGGTTTCCCAATGAGGTTAGAAGTCAATTTTAAAAACTCTGAAAGGGCCTAACTGAGCTCCTCTATTTCAAAGGGATTCATTCACTTTCATCATATGACAAGATGCAGCCACTCTGAATAAAATAAAGTATCTTTTCCCTTTATTACACATGCACACTGCTTATCTGACGCACATTTTGAAATACATGGTCTCTGCTTAAATCAACTGAAACTAGCCTACAAAATAAATGAGTTATTGATTGGCATCAAGTTCTTCCAATGAGCAGATAAATTCCATGAGACTGTCTATCCCCTTTGATTTCTAGATAACAGTGTTTGCTTTGCATGAGTGCTGATATTAAACATGACAGGCGTTCTTACTACATGTAAAACTTCGTTCTGAGCTGATTTATGTTATCATATTGGGCAATATCTTGGGAATCACAGCCATGTTCACAATCAGCACAGAGCACTTCCTCGCAATATTACATGGCTGTTAGAGCGGAAAGGATTCTGACTTTAGAAGCTGCTGTATTAACACTATTTTGAGAGCCACTGAAAATAAAATTGCTTGTTAGTTATTTGATGAAAGAAAAACCTTGGCCGAATCCCAAATTGCATCCTATTATGCACTAATTGGGTTTAGAAGCAATTATTTCATGGCTTATGTAGTGCAGTATATAGAAAGCAGGAAGTCATTGTAAGGTTCAGGCCTTGGTAAACATTTGATAGATGCAGAAAGTGGTGGGGCTAATCACATTTAGATAACTGCTCTGTCATTTTTCCACCACTATTCTAACCCATATTTCTCAACAACAGCCATCTGTAAGACATTTAGACGTGGCTGTATCAGGATGTCATGACATTAGGGGGTTAGTCCCAGTTCTGAGACACGCCTTTAATCTTTATAGGCGTGTCTCAGAACTGGTTAGGCTTCAGGCATGCTCCCTTGAGGTTTTTATTCTATGTTATTTTACTTTGAATGAATAAGCCTGGAGCACTTGGACATGAACATAGAGTACATATCCATTCCAATATTTTGCTGGGAGGAATTTAGCTACACTTGTTTCATTTCAAATCAGCAGTGCAGTTAATATGTACTTAATTATGTCATATTGGACCTGATAACTGTTTGGGAATATATATTATATATATATTATTACACACTGAAACTCCAGAAGGTTATGTTATGATATAACAGCTCAACATATGTTTTTATAGTAATTAATCTCTGCAACCCTTACAATACACAGCCATATGTTATCATTTAAATATGTCACTTTTGGCAAATGTAACCATATATATATATATATATATATATATATATATATATATATATATACACAGAATGTAATAACATACTACACGTTCATCTAACCTTCTAACCTGTTAAATACACTACCAGAGAGAAAATCCTCATTAAACAAAACTATATTGTCAGAACTTCATTCACCAACCTGACTCTCTACAAACAAGTACAAATGTTCAACAAATTCAGATTTCGTTTTACTGTAGATCATCTGTATTCATTACATGGCCAAAAGAATGTGGTCACCCATCCTGTTGATTGAGTTCTCAGCTCAGGGACTTTCAGTGTGTTCCTGCCCTGCTAGATCTGCCCCAGGCAACTTTGAGCATTCTTACTGTGAAATGGAAGCATCTGAGAGCAACAACAGCTCAGCCACAAAGTGGTAGACCATGCAAACTCACAGAGTGGGGCCAGTGAGCGCCGAAACCCATAGAGCGTAAAAATCACCTATCTTCTGCTGCCTCACTCATTACAGTTAGTTCCACACTGCCTTTGGAAGTGTTGTGTTGAGTGCTTCATGAAATGGGTTTCCAAAGCCTATGATAATGCCAAGCATGAGCTGAAGTGCTGTAAGCATGCCATCACTGGAAATGTGTTCTCTGGAGTGATCATGCTTTCTACATGTGTGAACGGTTGCTGTCTACATATTTTTGGCCACAAAGAGTAGCATATATAGTGCTGCAAATCACTGTATTGTTACCTTGTCTTTCTTGTCTCAATCTACATACTTCTTCTCTTGCAGTCTTTTAGTTTTGCTGTCTTTATTTTGGTTGTGTTATTCGAAAAAGTTCTTTATGTTTGATGAATTCCTTCTAGTGATTTATTAGAGGCTTTTCTTTCATGGTCTATGCTTTTTACCTCCATCATCAGCTAGTATCAATTCTGCCTTCTGGCTGTCTGATCTTAGTTCAGCAATGCCACTTCAGTAAGCTATTCTCTTGTATCTTTCCATCCTTTATGCAAATACAGTAATCAGAAGTGGAAAAAATCTAGTTTATGTGCATGAGTAAAACTTGCCTGTTTTATTAGATGCTTGCTTTCTTATAAAGGCTTGACATCTCAGAATATATGTCTCCTTAATTTAGCTATGTGGCTAGATATTAAATAATGGAAATACATTAATATCCTATAAACGAATCTTAATCCATAAGGGAACCTTTGCTAACCACAGCCAACAAGCTTGCACTACATTAAGTTAAATTAACTTGCATGTCAGTGGACGTCACTCCCCTCCCAAACCCCCTCCAAAAATCCAGAGGGTTTACAGTCAGTTGAGTCAACATCTGAAAAAATGATTAATTATGCATACATTTAGAGCATGCATACACACACACACACACACACACACACATCCGCAGAGTGCTATTTTTAACTCTTAGAAGTCACAGTCATTAGTGCAGTTGTACAGTGCAGAACCTACACTTTCTGTATTTGTGCTTTTAGATACCGGCCTAAATTTTAAAATTCTAAAATTTCATACACTTTTAAACAGATGAATTCTATGACTTTTTCATGACATGTAATCAAAAATTTCTATGCCTAACATTTAGTATAGTGCTGGGTGATATACTGTATAATCTATACCATTATACTGACATACTATTTCCAGTTATAGTCATATTTTTAGCAATACATTTGAGAGCTAAGGATTATTTCACCTTGATTGTTTACATTTAACTTATTTGTTTAAGATCCATTAAAAAGGGAACTAAGAAAGCCTGAATTCATAATATTTACTAATATTAAACTTTAATATCACCTGTTAGCATGATACTGTACAAAACATGATATTGAAATTTATCAGTAACCATCCAGCACTAATTTAATATATAGGCAGCTGTTCCAAGATGAAAAAAGACCGACATTATTTGATTTTTTTACTGTAATATTTAAACATTATTTGCTAGAGTGAAACTGACATCAGACCCATGTGCAAATTTTTGCGCCAGGTTTAACACTCCAGTCTCAGATAACACATGTTATTTTGCCCAATACATTAATGTTTCATCATTTCAGACCCTGTATATTTTGTTCTGACTCCTCATATTCTCATGTGGAGACATGTCCATTGACTTCACTTGTAAAGAGCGGGTTAGCATCTTGTTGTAGCTGTGCAGGCACACACACCGTGATCAAGTGGACATAAACATCACATTTATCTGGAAATCAAGTGAGTTAACATTAATAAAGACATGTATTTAGCCAGTGGAATAAGTTACTAACTGAAGCTCAGTTTGGGAGGGACTCATTTTACATGATGTGGGGAAATAATGTATTCATTAGGCTACAAGCTTCCAAGTGATTTCATTCCTGTCAGTGACATTTTTACAGTATTTGGGAGACGGATGTAATGAGAGCCAAATCACAAATTTGAGTAACCACAGGACAACAAAAACGGCACAAAATGTGATCAATGACAGTACCTCAGCAGTTAGCTTAATTTAGCTGCAGCATGTGATGTTTGTTTAGCCACCGCGATGAAGATCGAGAGCTGTGAAGGCTGAAGCTAAATTTATACCTGACGCATTGTAAGTGACGTGAGGGTGCACATGCCAGAAATGACGCAAAAGTGGCGCCTCCAGTTCTGTACGCTGCCGGTGCACTTGCAAATTTTTGTAACTTGGCACTCATTCAAAATGAGTGAATGTGAAGAGAGATATGCTGAGCAGGTTCACCTCTACAGGCACTTGTATGATACCTCTGTCACACCACATCACAGAGAAAACCGCAGTGATGGAAACGCTACTATAGACGCCACTGTGTTCACTTCAGGTTTGTGCACCACCTGCAGAGACTTGTGCGACACTCTACTTCAAAACTGCAGTGAAGAAGCTTGTCATGCAGATCTCGGTCTGAGAAGCAGCGGTGTGCTATTCCTCTTACATTTAGCTCGTTAACTAATTTCCTCCAGTGTTTAAATGTCAACACATCTTCCACACACGTCTTGAATGTTACACTCTTATTGTAAACATGTTAAAGTAAATTATAGTAAAGGTAAAGCACAAGCAGGTATATTCATTTTGAGTCTCTGTACCAATCTAGAGTTGTGTTGAGGTGACAAACTGCATGGGATAAAAATCCAGGAAATTCCTTGATTCTTTGAGCACTTATTATTTTCCATGACTTTTTCAGTTTTCCATGAGCATATAAAGCTTATAGATAACCATCCATCCATCCATCCATCCATCCATCCATCCATCCATCCATCCATCCATCCATCTAAGCCACTTCTCCATCAGGGTCGCGGGGGGTGCTGGAGCCTATCCCAGCAGTCTTCATGCGGAAGGCAGGATACACCCTGGACAGGTCGCCAGTCCATCGCAGGGCAGACAGACAGACACACACTCACACACACACACAGGGGTAATTTAGCACATCCAATTGGCCTGACTGCATATCTTTGGACTGTGGGAGGAAACCGGAGAACCCGGGGGAAACCCACGCAGACACGGGGAGAACATGCAAACTGCACACAGAGAGGACCCCGGTCACCCGGCAGGGGAATCGAACCCAGGCCCTCCTTGCTGTGAGGCGACAGGGCTACCCACCACGCCACAGGATGTAAATTGAATGTAAGTGTAATTCATTAACCATCTATATAATTAAATAAACAATTACGTCTACATTGAAATCGTGTGGCAAAATGGTAATAATTTACCTCCTTTGGGTTTTTGACTACATCTGTAACAGAAGAGAATAGGCATGAATAGCACTGAGGCTTCAGTCAGAACGTTGAAAATGTTTTAATGAACAGCACCTGCTCAGCCAAAAAAAGTAACCATATCCGTCTAGTGTAAAATGATGATCAAGACACATTTGGAAACTCATTAGCATAAGCATGATTAGCTAATGAGCATCTGAATGCCATTTTGAGCAAAAGAATACCTGACCTTTCGTTATTTTTGAGTTAATTAAAATTTTGTTCAACAGAGAGTATTCCTTTAATTTCATCCAGATGATTTTGCTGGCACCCTAACACTGACACAAGGCTGTAGCTGACACTGAAAAAAGGGGCTTTGTTTGATTATTTTGGGTTTGTCAACAAATCTCATTGCCCAGAAATGATATATGTCAGTGCTCGGATGGTTTTGCTACTTTGTTCTGGGAACCCACCAGATGATCTGTCATTTGTTCAATAATAACAGACAAGGCTTATACCCCACACACAGCACCAGCTTTTTGCTGCAAGGTTCTTTTGACAGAGAGTAGCAGTACAGAGCTATCACTCAAACGAGCGATGTCAGACGGTGCCCCATGGCACCAAACACCAGAGTTACTAGATTAGACTAGGAACTATTGATAGTGAGGTGTCCTAAACATGCAAAGCTGTACCAACTGTTCATGTGTTACACATCTGCATTACAAATCTGCTGACAGTTCCAACTGAATATGGTTGCTAGTGATCTTGAACACAGTCAAAGACACTCAGCATAGCCATTTTGAAGTGGGTGTCTGCCAGGTGCAGTCTCTGGACTGAAGGCTTCATATGTGCCTTATGTTTGCTATGATTTAAAGGGCTCATATCCAATATCTATTATTTTAGCTCTTCCCTGAGGTCCACTTATGACATTTGTGTGGTGTTGTGTACCAAAAGCAGTCATAATTCATTTCCACATGACTCTCTATCCCTTATAGCAGGGGTGCCTGATGCAAGTCCTGGAGATCTACCACCCTGCAGAGTTTTCTCCCAACCTAACACATCTGATCTAGGTAATGAAGACCTTCAGGAGCATCTAAACATCAGAGCCCGGTGTGATGGATCCTGTTGAGAGCAAGGATTGGACACCCCTAACATTTTTTTTGCTACTGTAAAGCAGATATATTGTTTTTGTGCAAAACTATCTCCATCTCAACTTTTTTGCCATTTTTAAAATTCAAGTTACGCACAGCATTTTCCTGCTGAAAAGACCAATAAACATGAGTATCCTTTATCCCTCTCCTTCGGAGTTGTACTTTTTGAGATAGAAGGTTTTGTTCTGACAGTGACAATGTAAGTGACATCTGTTTTGATTTGCTGCCCTGTATTGTGCCTTATTCAAAAAGCACTCAAGGCTGAGACACTCCTCATAACTATAACATTAATAGGCTTTTAACGTATTCAAAAAATAAATAAATAAAAAAACAGCCTTATGACTGGAAGGTCACTGGTTTAGTCCCCTGAGCTACCAGTACATGACTGAAGTGCCCTTGAGCAAGGCACCTAACCCCCAACTGCTCCTGGGGTGCCATGAATAGGGCTACTCACCATTCTGGGCGAGGGTGCTCACTGCCCCCTAGTGTGGGTGCGGAAGTTTCACTGCACGGACGGGTTAAAATGCAGAGGTGAAGTTTCCCACTTGTGGGATTAATAAGGGTAACTCAATTAAACTTAACCTGCTGCAGGCTGAAGGAGCGGATATATGTAAATCTGTTGCGCTTTCCTGACATGACAAAAGAAAGGAATTTGAGATGAGCCCTTTTTTCTGCATGTACGGTATGGACGAGGGGTGAATGTTAAATGATCAAAACTCAAACAAATACTATAACATCAAGGAAATATCCAATTTCGTGATACGGGTTCTTTCGGTTCACGATAAATTAGGCCAGGCTGCAAACCAGAAGATTAGCTGATGCAAACAGACTGATTAACAACAACCTCTGTGATATTTTAGGGAAACTAAAGGCCTGCCGTTCACAGTTGGACTAAGTAAATGAACAGCAGTAGGTGCTTCAGCACTTCAGCAGTTGAGAGAGGCCAACTAATAATTTGTTTTCATCTCAGATTATAATCAGGAAGCAGGGCTCCTCAGAAGGCCTTTTTTTTTTTTTTCAAACTGCGGCACACTCCAAATATAAATCTGAGTAGGCGTTGAGGTTAATTGCTTTGTCTCATGAATTTTATTCTAATACAGAGAGAGAGAGTAACTGATTAGATCTCAGGAGAACACAGTTTTCTACACACATGACAGAAAGAACAAAAAGAGAAAGTCTGAACACTTTACAGTTTGAATAACCACATGAATGAGTATCTGGGGTTATGTGTTCAGTTAAATGTTGTATGCTGTACTAATAGTAAGCATACTAGCCTGTTTCTACCGTAGAATATAATCTCTGCTCTATTCTCAGCACAGTAAACCTAAAAAGTGACCTAATTATTAGCCCTTTCGTCTTCTGTTGTAAACATGTCTAGAGCACAGAACGTTGAAAAGGATTAAAGCTTATTTTGAGATTATCTCTCCCTCGCTTCTCCCACACTCCCTTTCTCATTGAGTTTCGCTTACACTTATAAAGCCAAATAGCGGTAAATAGCAGGAGGTTTACACCAAATTAAACTTTTGTCCATTGTTCTCCCTGAAAGTCAGCCCGCTGTAGCGTGATAATAAGATCTTGAAACTAAACACATAATTTATTTGCGGGCGACAGAAGACTAATTGACTAATTACTAACACAATTGCACTCTAAACGCGTGCTTAACAGATAAATGGTTCACTGAGAAAACTTCACCCACAAATACCAGCATTTCCAAATGTCAGAGCTGATGAAAGGGCAAAAGGAGGGGACGTCTTATCCGCTCCCTGCCACTCAGAAAACAGCAGGCAAAAACTGTGGAATTGAGCCTTTTTTTCATATCTGAATTCGTCCTCATAAGAATACTCTGCACCTGTGACAATCAAACAAATAAATGCCAGAGATGAGTCACAGCCTAATGCCTGTGACCTTAGAGACTTTTAAAATGAGATCAGTCGATGATTTGATTATGCCTGAGTCTGTCTACGCCCAGAAAGCACTTGAGATCTAGGGGCTGATGGGAAAAGAGGTTTATTCCATTACTCTTGTTGTCACAGAATGGAGCTCTAAGAAATAATCAGCTATTGGGAGATAAAACAGGGATTACAAAAAAACACAAGCCTGCATTTCAGTCGGCATCATGGGCATAAAGACAAACAATGTCTCATTATCCCAAAGGTAACGTAATGTTGCGCTGATATGTATAATTACACCAATGGATTGATGATGAAGATTACAGTAGCATTATAGGCTTAAATTCAGATATTAGGGAGATGGAAACGTTTATCTGTTCCACCTTAAAGCCTCAAACCGAAAATACTCATACAGTCATTCTCGCGCTAGCTCTGACTTTATTTACAGTCATTTGGGAACCCTACAAAAAGTTTTGTTCATTTTTGTTTAAAACAAATGCTTACAAGCTCTGCAAGCACTGTAGTAACTCTGTTAATTCACCGTTTAGCATCGATTGAAAAAAAGGGTTAACTTCCTTAAACGGTCAACAGAATATTTTCCGCTCTCCCATTGGTTAGGACTTCAGGAGCCGAACTAAAGGCCTAACGTAGCAGATTAACCACTGCCACCAATGTAAATAGTAGATGACAGTGGAATCAACTAATCATATTTTGATTTCCAATAGGTGGGGCTCATAAAAAAAAAAACAAAAAAAAAAACAAAAAAAACATACTCCAGCCTGACTGAGAGATTTTCAGTGCAGTACATTTTGCACACACTTCCACATTTCCTCTCTTGCACTCTTTCTCCCTTTCTCATGATGTTAGCTGGTCTGGAATAACTTTAATATAAAATTTTGGTATAAAAAAGTCATATTAGGCCTTCTGGAAGTACTAGATATGCCACTGACTGTGAGTACAAGTGGTAGCATAACCAATGCATTTCAGTCAGATGACAGAAATGGAAAACAGCGGCAACACCTCTATGCTAGGGCTCTAAAAGAGTCTGAAAGAGAATTTTAGAGCCTGAAAGAGGCTTAAAATTGTTCATGTAAATTGCTTAACACTAACATTCTACTAGAATCCCTTGCAGGAGTCAGCTCCGTCATGGTGATGTTAGTGTTTTTAGTTTTTTTTTCCAAGTTTGGGTATTTATGGCTTGTACTGAAGGTCTAGCTCTAACAGTCATTTGCCACTGCTAACAGTAATGCATAAATGTTTTTTATGGCACACAATGCACTGTATATAACCAAGTTATTAATTAACATTAGTTATTGCCATTTAGAAGTATCTGTATTAAAAACAAATCTTCTTTGTTTAATGTCATTAACGTACTGTTCATCCGCTTAACAGTCCAGACAGACAGTTTATCTGCGATGCTTGAGTCAAATGATGAATCAGAAAGCCAATGGTAAGAAAGTCAATGGTAGAGTAAAACCAGCATGTTGGCATCAACTGTGAAAAGTGATTCCATGTGAAAGAAAACGAGAGTGAAGTATAGAAAGCAGTAAGAATGCCTGCATATATACAGTCAGCCAGATATATGAGCCCAGACTCTGCAGAACATGCCATCGGCCCGATTCCCACCCATTTCCTCCCATGAAATCCTTCCTCAGATGTTAATGCATGAGGGAAGGAAGCGAATTTTACATTTTTCCACACATATGGCCCAAAATCGGTTAGTGTGCCGGTTTCACATATAAATCACAGGCGGAATGAGTCTGATTTGCATCTGAAACTGGTTTGAGCCCCAGCCACTTTTGATTTGAAATGTTAGAGAAAGTATTGATAGTGTCGTCCAGAAATTGATACTGAAGTCAAGGTACTGGTATCAGTGGTTTGAATAATACTGGCCATTTATCAGCATGGCAATATTGCCAACACACTAACATGAAAATACCATGTTGGTGTCACTGCAATGTGTAATCTGGTCAACGATGGTCAATGAAGGTGGCTTCTTTCCACTGATGACCCTGATTCAGGGTGTGCAGCCAGTAACTGTTAGAGGTCTTGATACCTGACTTGAGCCTGAAGAGGCCTGACAAAGTATTTAGTTTTTGGTATAGATTTGGGTTGACTTTTCACTTGCAATGTTGGGCTGGAGCAGGCTGGATTATGTTTCCTAATACTTGATTCTCAATGCAGCACATTTCAGGCATTTCCTCTCTTGCACTGTCTCTCCCTCATAACATCAGCTGCATTTGGAATAGCTCTGGAGTTTTAGGAGTGGGTGAGTGTACCACTGGATGAACCTACATGGTTAATTGGCCAGTGCATGTACGTAAAGCTTTGTGTGTGTGTGTGTGTGTGTGTGTGTGTGTGTGTGTGTGTGTGTGTGTGTGTGTGTGTGTGTGTGTGTGTCATGTGTTCTTAGAGTGTCTTTTGCACCTGCTCATTATTCTTATTAACTAGATATGTTGCTGCATGTATGCACACATACACACACACGTTATTTATAATTAATATATATATATATATATATATATATATATATATATATATATATATATATATATATATGTGTGGAGTTTGCATGTTCTCCCCGTGTCTGCGTGGGTTTCCTCCGGGTTCTCCGGTTTCCTCCCACAGTCCAAAGACATGCAGTCAGGCCAATTGGACATGCTAAATTGCCCCTGGGTGTGAATGTGTGAGTGACTGTCTGTCTGCCCTGCGATGGACTGGCGACCTGTCCAGGGTGTATCCTGCCTTTCGCCCGAAGACTGCTGGGATAGGCTCCAGCATCCCCCCGCGACCCTGACGGAGAAGCGGCTTAGAAAATGGATGGATGGATGGATGGATATATATATATATATATATATATATATTCACATATATATTCACACACACACTCATATAGCTTCACATATTTAAGAAAACAGATGACAAAGAATTGGGCCTTCTCTCTTTATTCATACCCTGCTAGCATACAAAACGTGCCAAGACATCACCTTCAAACTACAGACTCCATACACTTAGAAGTTAAATACAAAGCAAGTAGTATATTTGGATCTTCCCTGTCAGACCACTCATATCTTATTTTTAATATGTCACTGAAAAAACTGACAAAGCGACCCAACAATGGCTTCCACAAAGTGTCCTGTATCAATATGGAAATGAAATCAGTTGCTGCCAGATAAACAGCTTTCACTACAAACACGGAGCATTCCTATTCCAAGTCTGGCTCTATGGCCTCTGAGCACAATTAAAGTGAGAATGTGAATTCATTTTGTGAACATAAAATGCATTCTGTAAATACTGCCACAGAAAAAAGACAAACTACCCGACAGAGTTCGTTTGAGGTAATCAAAAGGTTTTCACTCCAAACACTCAACATTAAGACTGCTAACTGAGCACACCACCTTTCATCTTAAATTTCTTCAGTTTCTATGCGGACCTCACATCTCCAAAGCGGTCACATTGCAGAAGAAGGAAAAATATTTCTACCTTTGAACAGAAGTCAAAGAACCAGTGTTTTAGGAGTATTTCCACTGCTTCATTCAATGTAACATTTTAAAGGAATAGAGTATTGAAAAATCTAATTTACATGATTTTCCACTTATCCCAAATGCAGTCCAACAGCCAATTTTGGTGTCAGATTTTTGCTTCTTTAGCTGCTGGACTTCTTTGCTGCCAGATTAGTATTGCTATCAAACACTGGAAGTTGATAGTCACCAACCAAGCAGTTTCCGTAAAAACATGCTAAAAAGTTCCCACTCAAACCGCATCCAGGTCTTAATTCACATCACTGATAAGTCACTGTGGTTTAGAACACAACATGGCTCACTATGAACCTAAAACTAATAAAATAAACACTAACAAACAAAAACTCTCAGTGTAGAGAAATATTTTCAACAAACTACTACTTTACTACTTTCATTTTCAAATTCTGGAGAAAATAAAAACAACAACAATGAAGACACAAAGGTTTGTTCTTGTAGTATACTTATATACTTTTGCAAATATTACCACACAAACAAGGTAAACTATCTGACAGAGTAATAAACCAATAAGCCACAAAAGGCTGTGTGTTACTGCGATTTTATCACAGGAAGTGAGCATCCTGTTGTGCCTAAAACTCCTTTCCCTTTGATAAAATCGCAACTCATGGCTTCAAGTAGCTTGTATAAAAAGGCTGTCAACATAAAATACACAATTTTTCAGAAAATAATTCAAGTTATTATTAATAATAATCAACAGAAACAAGTATTCTGCCAAGAAATGTGGCTCCTTTAGTGTATTTTACTGTTGCCAAGCAACCATAGACTGCTGAATGAGGAGAATCTTTGGCCGCCCATCGCTGTATGCTGAGTCATTTCATGAATTTGTAAACTTTGTTGTATAACAATTAATTTATGACTAGACAACACTGGTTAATGCAAGCTTTTGCTTTATAAGTACTTTTTGGTCACCAAATTACCATTGCGAGTCTTATTTAGCATCAATCCAGTGGCGCCCTCTTCCCACGCTGGAGCTGAATCTCAAATGGCTCCCTGCTCCCTATATAGTGCACTACGTAAGGAATACTAGATCCTGCAGCCAAACAGTGCAAAATACAGCCATTTGGGACTCACATACATACTCAAAACATGATGCACTATTTGACTGTAGAGGCTACAATTTCTAAACTTTCATAGCTAGATAGTACAAAGACATATGAACGTATGAAATTTTGAAACGGGGAAATTAAAAAAAAAAAAAAAACAAAAACAATATTTGCCAACAACACATTCCAAAAAAGTTGGGACAGGTGCAACAAAAGGTTGGTAAAATTGTTTAATGCTGAAAAAAACACTTTGTGGTTAATTGGCAAGAGGCCAATAACATGACTGGGTATAAAAAGGCATCTCAGAGAGGCTGAGTCTTTCAGAAGTAAAGATGGGCTCAGGAAAATGACCGTCTGTGAAAACAGTTCATCAGTGGATCCACAGATGCAAGTTAAAACTCTAAAACACAAAGAAGAAACTGTACATAAACAGGATCAAGAAATGCTGCCACCTTCTCTGGGCCCAAGCTCATTTAAAATGGACTAAGGCAAAGTGGAAAAGTGTCCTGTGGTCCAACGAATATTTTATTTTTATTTTTTTTGGAAATCATGGACACTGTCCTCCAAGCTAAAATCTCCTCAGCTTGTCATCAGTGCACAGTTCAAAAGCCAGTATTTATGATGGTACAGGGCTGCATTAGAGCACATGGCATGGGTCATGTGCACATCTGTGAAGGCACCATTAAAGCTGAACTATGTACACGTGTTTTGGAAACATGTGCTGCCATCCGGATGACATCTTTCTCAGGGAAAGCCTTGATTATTATCGATGCCAAACCACACTCTGTATGTATTTGGGTGCTAAATTGGCCTGCAGACCTGTCACCACTGAAACCATTTGGCACATTATGAAATGAAGCATACAACAAAGGAGACCCCAAACTGTTGAGCAGCTGAAATTCTATACCAAGCAAGAATGGGAAACATTTCGCTTTTAAAACTACCACAGTGTCTCCTCAGTCCCCAAACGCTTAGTGTTTTTAAAAGAAGAGCCAATGAAGCACAGTGGTAAACCCTCCCCTATCCCAAATTTTTGGAATGTGTTGTCGGCATCAAATTCAAATTTTTAAAATTTTTCTCAAGATACAATAAAATTTCTCAATTTCAACATTTGATACATGGTTTACATGATTTGCATATCATGGCATTCTATTTTATTTACACTCTGCACAGCATCCCATTTTTTTTCAGGAATAGGGTTATATAATCAGAGTTTTCACTCCAAATACTGAGACTGACTGCTGCCTGAGCATCATTACTGTCAGACTGCAACAGTAAGTACGTACACAGCTCTGTTCTTCTTGCATTTTAAACAACCTTCCTTTTCCATTTTTAAAACCAGTTCAAAGAAACACAGTTCTTTCACAAATATTACCACACAAACAAGACAAGCCACCCAGCAGAGCTAATCATACTTTCATTATTCTGTAAAAACCATGAAGGAGCTTTCACAAGTAGCGTACATATTTAAGCTGAAGGCCTCCCGCACATTATAAATGTAGCACATGAAAATGCCAATCCAAACCCCGTCTACTTTTGTTTTTATCTCCTTCCTCTCCCCTCACCTCGCACCCTGATTTAATTTGAGAATTGGGGAACATAATGTTCTGCCATCACAGAACAACAGCTAAAAAAGAACCTAGGGCTTATTAAATTTTAATAAGGTTCTCCAGGCAACTTTCCCCTGCCGTAATTGCTTTGTGTATTCCCCCTATGGGGACCCCCGCTCTTGTTTGTTATCAGCATACAGCCACTGAAGTCGCAGCCAATGAGAGTAGCTCACTCTCACTCTCTCTCTTTCTCTCTCTCTCATCTTTATATTCCTCTCTCCTCCGTTCTAAACATTAAAAACCCACAGCATATTCCACCAGCCTAATTATTATCGATATTCTTCCTTTAAAACTCATGACTTTCTCTCCCCTGGAAGGAACAAAACAGTGTTAACTGGAAATTACTGCTCTCCCCCTATTTCAAAGTAGCTTTTCTACATTACAGGAAATGAGGGGCTAGTGAGCAGCATTGATCTGAATTATGTCTCGTGTTGATGGATGTCATAACAAAGTCAATATGATTATCACACAAGTGTAGCTCAATACCTACATTTCATAATCCCCTGACTGTTAAGAATGATGAATGAATCCATCTCGTATCCGTTTGCGCTTAAATCAGTCTGAACAGATGAAGAGAGTAAAACAACGTTGTTACATGGCACATGTCACAACATTTCACATCATGCTGAGACTGCCTGGCACAAATAACACAAGTCAATGCCAGACACAACACTTGAATTCAGACCGCTTCTAAAATCTTAAAGTCGCTGTCTGTCTATCTCTCTCTCACATACACAGAAACACTCTGGTACATTTGCTCATGTGTCTGCAAAATTCTGCGCACAATCACCTGAATAAAGTTACACAGGAACTTTTAAAAATAAAAGTGCTAAAAGTGGTTCTTCACAGCAATGCCACTTTCAAGACCCTTAAAAAACTTTCAAATGAGTGGTTTCTGTAGATTTTTCCAACAGAACCATCGACTGAAACATTCTCTAGGAAACAAAAAGTATTTCTTCTACCACAACAATCATTGCAAAGGCTCAACCAGGTCTTAAAAGTGAAAAAGTTTCAGAAGTAAGCATAAAGGTTAATGAGATTCTGGAATAATCATGAGGAATAACCATTCATCCTCTCGCTGTCTAACCTCTCTGACAGGTCTACAAAAACAGCACAGTACATGCCGTCCCCCTGGTACACCACAACATTCAGCCAGGGCTTTCAAAATCATCTGAGGTGTCTGTTCATTTTAAATAAACAGGAAAATGAGGATCTTCTGCCATGTTCTGAATGCTGAAATTGCATACCTCCGGTTAAGAGTGCGTGAGCAGGAAAATTGGGCTGCCTCAGCGGAGGCAAGATGAGCTTTTTCAAACAGGGCAGCCAGCAGCTGGAGGGGCTGTCATAACTGAGGCGGAGATAGAGACAGATCTGCTAGTGTGGAGTTGCACTCGAGCAGATAGGTGTTCGACACCTTTGGAAGGAAACTTGACTCATTCCCATTCACTCTCATAGAGTGGCTGCTCTTTCCCCCTATCTTCATATCTTCATCACTAAGCCACAGCCACTCTCTCTGCCATGGCATCACACACCAGTCTGGTCATCCTGCTGGCCGTGCACCTCCAAGGCAGAGCCAAGGCCTAAGAATTAAGGAGGGCAATATGAGCTCATATTTACCATATGATTCATATTTGAACAATATTTTCAGCCCATTTATTTGGTCATCCCTAGTAGATGATCTACAGATGTTCAAATGATAAACAAACTCAGCTGATTCTCAACAGTGTTATGGTTAGGTTTAGGATTAGGGTTAGTATTAGGACCAGGGTGAGGGTTAGGTTTAGGTTTTGGGTTGAGGTTAAGCGTCCACAAAGCATCTACAGGGGGCCATCCAAACAAAGTGATGACATATTTTTCGGGAGAACAACAATATTTTATTGCTGCCAGAACAAAAACATTTTTGTCATTTTTCAGTGTTTGACATAATTTGAAGGTACTTGTTGCCCTTTGCATAAATTTTATGATATATGGAAAAAAGACCAAAAATTACTTGGAAAAATGTCAGGTTCCATTTACTTACATTGAAAGTCAAGCATGTTTTTACCTTCTCTTGTAAAGTTACCATTTTGGGGATACAAGATTTTGTTCCGACAACTGTGATATCCATAACATACCAAAAACCAAATTAATTAAAGGACCCATATCATGGAAAACAGTGTGCTCACTTTATGAAATAATTTTAATGTATTATGTGCAACTGGTTACAGTGTTAATGTAAATCTTACTCCACAGTCCATACTGTTCATACATGGAAACTAATGGCCTGTTTATTGCTTTTGTGATGTCATAAAAACCAACATATCCACAATCCAGAATCATAATCCAACTACTCAGCATACAGCAGGCTAACCTGCCTATTTATACTGAAGTTGTAAGAAGTATTTCATTCACACTGATTTCAGAATGAGGCACATATAGGACAGCCAATCAGAAGAGAGGTGATTTACATGTGTGAATATTAAGGGCAGAAAAAAACAAGAAAAAAAACAACATTGGAAAATAGTCATGTAAAAAATAATGACACAAACATTGTCAATGGACTTCAAGGGAAAAAAATACAAGAAAAATGTAAGATATGGGCCCTTTAATTAATATTAGTAATAATAATAAGCAGAAGAATGTTTCTAAAAATGCAATGCAACTCTTGAAACTATGATGTTATGCTTTATGCTCAATTTATCAGAACTGTTTCAGCTGTTCATGGTCACATTTAATTAAAAGGGCAGGCATGTTTGTGGTTTGTTGTTTCATGTTTTATCACTGTTTCTACAATAAATATTATAAGACGTCATACTGGTATCCTTTTATATCAGTATACCTCCCACCTTTAGTCTGAACTGGTCACAGCAGGGTTGACCCTCCTGCCAAGCTAGCAGTCTGCCAGGCCACAGCATGCAGAGAGAGCAGAGCCATGGAGCAGCATGACGCCCGCACCACGCAGATGTACTAACAGAGCCCTCTCGCCACTCAGAGAGAATAAACACTCCTCAGGCCCTTATTCACAGTACTCAAATAAAAATGAACATTTATTGTCTAATCAAAACAAAACAAAAACACACACAAAAAAACACTGTGTACACAATGTTCTTCCCCCATTTCTGTTTTTTGAGTTATCTATTGAGAGTTAATTACATCATGAAAGTGTCTTTGCGATAAGCTGACTAGCATAGATACGTACTGCCTGTTCTGTCTCTTACGGAGAAGCAACTGGGTAAATAAATATTTGCAGGCAAGCGAACAGCACGTCTCAATCACACACCCAAAAAATAATTTACAAATAGATGTTTTCTTTAGATACAGCCATCCATTTTCTAAGCCGCTTCTCCGTCAGGGTCGCGGGGGGATGCTGGAGCCTATCCCAGCAGTCTTCGGGCGGAAGGCAGGATACACCCTGGACAGGTCGCCAGTCCATCGCAGGGCAGACAGACACTCACACCTAGGGGCAATTTAGCATGTCCAATTGGCCTGACTGCATGTCTTTTGGACTGTGAGAGGAAACTGGAGGAAACCCCCGCAGACACGGGGAGAACATGCAAACTCCACACAGAGAGGACCCTGGCCGCCCGGCCGGGGAATCAAACGCAGGCCCTCCTCGCTGGGAGGCGACAGCGCTACCCACCACGCCACCGTGCCGCCTCTTTAGTTACAAATACATAAAAAAGGGGTTTGTCAAAGCATTAAATTGAGCCAGAAGCAGACATTAATGTTTTAGTAGATGTTCTCTTCGACTGCTGGGATAGGCTCCAGCACCCCCCCGCGACCCTGACGGAGAAGCGGCTTAGAAAATGGACGGATGGATGGACAGATGTTCTCTTCAGTAAAAGTAAACCATGTCGAGATCCAGTTACAAGTTACAAGTTATAGCATGTCGAGATCAAGTTACATGTTATAGCATTTTTAACCATTACATAACCATTATAGCTGCCGTAGGAGCGCAAGAGGCATGGCCATGCAAAGTGGCCACGTGTGAAGGCTTGTGGGAGGTGCTGTGCTTGCGTTAGCAGAGACATTTCTTGTAAATAAGTTGCTGTTAGCTTTATGAAGCTTTATGAAGCTTTATGTGTTGCTCGTGCTTTACTATGTTGGGCTGTGGGGTAGAAGTGCATTTATTTATTTATTTTATGGCCAATGCAACAGTATATGTATTGTAGTGAGAAAAATGGGTATTATGTTGTGTACACTGTTTGATCTGAGGAATGGCTCGCTCAACGAATTTAGAGGGGATTGCAATTTTATGATCAAAACAAACTTCAAAAAGTGTTAAAAGCAAAGCCAAGGCTACTCATCAGAATGTTTCCCATTTTCATTTTCTCCTCCTCTCACTGTTCTTGGAGCAGAAAGAAACCTTTTAAGGCTACATAGTTACGTAACTCTCATACTTCACATCCTGGAGGATAACCCTTCTGAGAAATACTAGGCTTTGCAACTGATAGTAACATATTCTACACTGTCTGATGAAGTTTTAACTAAAACCTGGTTAGAACATTTAGTATCAGTATCAATAAGTCAGTGATGTATCTTGGACACCCACAAAACCTTTGCTTCACTCCAAAAAATCCCACCTCATCAATCACCAAATCAAGACATGACTGGCAGATTTCACTGCCAGCTTCTATTTATGTTGGTAGTGAATTTGAGGCATAAAGCAGTAAGTTGATAATATTAGTTCATTTTGGAATATTTAAATTAATCTTACAAATTGCACCTTTCAAAGACAGTATGGAAATTGTAAGCATTTGTACAAGTAACTTATTTCACATTTTTAATGTAAACTACCTGCTTTTTACTATGTTCTAACATTACAACTTCACACTCTATGCTCACATCAGTCACTGACCCATCTACAAACTGGAAAGAAGCAAGGTTGATCTTTCAGACTTAAAAGTTCCTATTCCTTAGGCAAACTTCCTGCCCTTAACCGCAGGAAGCCAGGGGCTGTCAGTCTCCTGTCTGTTGCTGAATGGCCCTGCCACTGCTCACCGTGCTGGATCGATCCAAGACTAAGAAGACAGCAACACTGGAGGATCAGACTTCAGCTCCCACCCCGTCACTCCAGTGCCCAAGGCACAGGCACCACGCCAAGCAAGCGCTCCGCCATCAACTCTCAGTGGAGAAATACAGCAGCACTCGGCACACAAGGCCTCACGCAGAAGCACACATTCACTGACGGCCAACAGAATTGCACTCAGCATCAGTCAAGGGGAGTGTCACTGGCTCCTATGAAGAGTTATTGGTTTTGCTCTATAAATGCTCTGTGGGACATGGATTATTATGGATGGTGACCTGCTGTGCCTGTCTTTACACTGACTTAAGGATGAGACACTTTAAAAGGACCAATTCATACATTAGCAGGTTCCTTGTTTAATCCTTTTTAATCCACACATTCAGAAAAGCAAATCAAAACGACTGTGGTAAAGAGAGAATATGTCACCACTTTACTTTGAGGGCCACAGACATCATAAACACATGAAGTACTGCTTTGATCAGGTTAAACAGTTGTAGCTGGACACTCTTGTTCTATGATGTGATGTCTCACATTTCAGTCTTCCCACTTTTCAGGTGATCACTACCATGAAAACCTGTAAGAACTGAATATGAATGTACCTTAATTATTACATAAATTAATATCATTCTTCTCTATTAAGGCATGCTTGAGACGCGGACATGACTTTACGCATATTCATGAATACTCATGATCCATTATATGTATGAATTAGTGCTGTCACAATCATGAACCGGGCGGCACGGTGGCGTGGTGGGTAGCGCTGTCGCCTCGCAGCGAGGAGGTTCGATTCCCTGGCCGGGCGACCGGGGTCCTCTCTGTGTGGAGTTTGCATGTTCTCCCCGTGTCTGCGTGGGTTTCCTCCGGGTTGTCCGGTTTCCTCCCACAGTCCAAAGACATGCAGTCAGGCCAACAGGACATGCTGAATTGCCCCTAGGTGTGAGTGTGTGAGTGACTGTCTGTGTCTGTCTGTCTGCCATGCGATGGACTGGCGACCTGTCCTGGTTGTATCCTGCCTTCCGCCCGAAAGACTGCTGGGATAGGCTCCAGCTCCCCCCGCGACCCTGACGGAGAAGCGGCTTAGAAAATGGATGGATGGATGGACAATCATGAACCTGACTTGTAAGGTATGTTTACTTAGCAGCGGTGGGAAGTAACGAATAACGTTTAGTCTCGTTACTGTATTTGAGTACATTCTTACTTGTAACAGTACTTTTTGGAGTAAAATTAAATCATAGTACGTTCATTTTTAATAACGTTACAGAGCAAAAATGAATTACAACCCTCTCAGCTTATAAACCAATTAGAAGAAATCGTGGTTAAGTCTCAGTGCTGAAAGCCAATCAAAATCAAGCAGCTCCCAGCTGCAAAAACAGTACAGAGTTGTGTATGGACTTTCACTTTCAATGTACTTCCCAGTCTCATCTGACAGATACTAGTACATTACCAGAGACAAAATTATCATGTCTGAAGTAATTAGTATGGTTACAGAAGGAATATAAATCAGTAACAAATCAAAAGAATCTGGACTGGATAAATAGCTATTGTTGCTAATGATTTTAATGGTAGAAATATTATATACTTTTAGCAGAGAATTGATACAATTTGATTTCTGTGAATGTAATATTTACTGTCTGTAGAGGTCGACACCAACAAGTAAATGTAAGCCAACACTCTGGGAGCTAGTGGGCAGTAGGGCTGTCACTAAAATGACATCAAGTGAGTAATCCACTTGTAATTTTGACTCTTAAGTGTTTGTAACTTTTTCTAAACTATAAACTTCATTAAACAGTAGCAAACTCTGCACAGCCTTTCAGAGACTCACGACTTTTTTTTTTTCGGGCAGGATACACCCTGGACAGGTCGCCAGTCCATCACAGTGGCTGTGTTTTAATGCAAAGATTTTTTTTCCAATCCGATTTAATATATTCTGATTACAGATTAAGACTGAGGTGTTTATGCTCACTCTATTCAACAATCTGATGGAAAATTTTCGTTTACATGCGCACTACAAGTAAATCAATCCAAAATGTCGCGCATGCATGGAGTAGCACTTAGAGTAAACGTTACCATGACAGAGCACATCATGTGAGGTCCAGTCCGAGTGAGATGAGTGTTCCGAGTGACTAGACTATTCCGATTGAGACATATTCTATTCCGATTGAGCTATTATTTGGATTATTAAGGGATTATTAGGCTGCATGTAAACGTGGCTATTAAGTGACAAAACCCACCAGACTGACAGTCTCTGACAGTGCACAGAAGTCTGATAAAGGCACTGAACCTCCTTCTAAGAGAACAACTTTGTGGTCGAAACTTTTCAAATCTCAGGTCAGTCTTCAGTCAACTTGTCAGGTCATGGTTTTCCCCTCCAAAACTGTCATTTTGACAGTTTTAGCACTTTTTTCGTTCCATTCATGCAGTTCATGTAGTCTGAAATAGGCTTAGAACTCAATTATACATTTCATTCTTCTAAAAGGTACAATCATTTTAGGCTTTGTCAAAAAGCAGATGGGAGGAAGGCATGTCAGTGGATTTTGCCTCTGAGGACCACCCATAGAATCTGTGAAGCTTTAAAGCATCAAAGGCAACAAGTACCTTTGGAAGGCAACACAAACTTCTTGTTCCTGAATTGTTAAGAGGCCAATTCCTCTGTTTCTGAGAAGAGCCAGCAAGCTGCTCCCAAGCACTTCTACTCATTATGCAAGGCTAAGCTAGAAAGCTTAACCCAGGCTGTTGTTTGAAAAAAAAAAACCTGGTGTCAATGAGTTTTTTTCTGACTTAGTGTAAGCAAAAAAGGAGGGCTAATTGGCAACATGTCCAACTATCCCTTTAAGCCCCATGTGCTATTGATATCTCCTGAGTCTGCTTCTCTTTCAAACTGACCTCTACACACACACACACAAACACCCAAACACACAGACCAGACAAAACAAAACCCCAGTGCATAAATAACTGGATGCACAGCCGCGTTGAATGAACACCTACAGTGTTGAATTAGCATCTACAATGTCAAATTAGTTCCTAGAGTGCTCGTTTAAGGGCAGCTGAACACAAATGAACACCGTAAGAGTTCATTCACCACTGTATGAGCATATACATGTATACAGTACATAGATGCAATGATTTACACAGCTCTGATACATTTAGCATTTCATCATTATTCTAAAATATAACTCGCTATAAAGATTAACACGTCCATACTGTCATGATTTCAAGTGATTCGTCTATAATGGCCAAGTCTTCCTGTTGAACAACTGTTATTCAAATTAATGGCCAATAAGTCTTGAATACCAAGTACTCATTAAAATGGATAAGTTTGCCGCTGACCTTTTAGGCAGCACAGATATTGCAGATTCCTCTCTGACGCTTTCAGAGTCCGCATTAATTTAAGCCGCCGGATGTCGGACACAGGAGGGCATTAATTCCAACAGTTTGTATCTGCGTGGTAAATGCTACTCTCTTTAAATTCCCCTTCAAAGCCGCAATTAAAAAGATCATGTTACTAATTGATGAACACACGCCTTGGCGAACAGGCGGGTTTGAATTAAACATGTTTGGTTATTTTCTCCTCCAGTGTTTTGAATGATGTTTGTTAGTCCTAGCAGATGTAGCCCGATTTGCATCAGAAATGGAAATTCTGCTGCTAAGTAGGTTAGAGAGTGGAGCAGGGCAGTTTTACAGAGTGTAAAGACTTTCTTGCAGGAGGAGATCAAATGGCAGGCTTCAGAGTGTGGGCAAGAAGCAGATGCCTGCCTGGTTTGCCCCTCCAGGCCAAAGTCTCCATAGCAGTGACCCAAAACTCTCATGCTCCCTACAATGTTCCTCAGCTCTACAATGCTCTTCCACAATTCTTCACTCACCGCTCACCAAGGAGAAGCCTTAAGAACCTGGAGGGCATTTCACTATGATGTTAAGATTGTCAACCTGGGAATGCTCACCAGGGACATGTCGTAGCAAATATGAGAAAAGTGGTACTCTCTTAAGGAAAGGTCTTACTCACAAGCTGTCAAAACACACTAAACTTAAAAAAGCCCCTCCTTACATTCTATATATAGCATGCTGCATCCCCACTCCAGAGAACCACTTCCATCAGTAGGTTCAGTAGGCTGTCATCTTCTGTGGCAGTCCAGTCCCCTTGCCCCTGCTGTTCCAGTTCAAGGTCAATCTTCGTGAGCTGGAAGTCATAGAGGGCACATGCTCCCTCTCTTAGCCTCTCCCACACAGGTCCCGAGGCCTGCCGACATCTCCTTGCCGCTGAAGGGAAACACGTGCCTTCGCGTCATATCCATGCCTTTGTAATTACCGTCATTTGTCAAGCATGCACATGATTTATAGTCAATTAAAACTGGCCCAAAAAGGCCCTGTGCAGCCTGTTGTGTGTGGGGTGAGTGATTAATGCAACACAATTACAGCTGTGAGAGTGGTGTGATCTGGAGACGAACTCTGTCAGGGAGGGAGACTGGGGAACTCTGCTACTTGCAGAAGTTCTGTTACAGGCAGAAGAAGTGCATATAGAAGTGAAGGGATGTCTGATACTAGGGTTGTGCTGCGAAACAGTCCCCAGTCACTGTGAAAACTTTATCGCCAGTTAATAGCGAGACCGAATGTTTTCTCACACATGAACAAAACGGAATGTTTAAACACACTGAGTGATGTAATACCCTAAATTAATATTACATTAATACATACAATTGCAACCACCTTGGGAGCCACAAAATATGTCCATTTCACCATCTTGGCAGTAAATATGTCTCAGTATATAATAGCACAGGCTAAAACATATATAAACAAAAATGCAGACCTACTTTGCTCTGCTTTAAGCTTTAGCTCAACTATAATCTATTTCTCACAGCTAGAGCAGGAGACTTTTACTCAAAAGTAGAATATGTGCTTGTACAATGTCCCTCAATGTTTGACTTTTCATGAGGCTTAAGTCAGCTTGTCATTCACCAGCTTCTTGTTCAAATTTTCCCATTCCACCTTAAATGGTGTCTGAGGCATCATAATGTAACTGCTGCTCCACTTAAGGAGCACTTAAATCTTTCTCTTTGCCTTTTCATTAGCTACTAGCTAGGCAAGATTGTTATCTGTGTTGCTATGTGACCAACAGTCTTCATGCCAACCTATAGGGTTAAAAGTTGGTAAATTAAAAGTTGGTAAACATTTCTTTGCTATGGGAAGAAATACATAGTTAATGACATGTAACTGTAATATTATATTGACTATTTTGCAATTCTATGACAGGTTAGGCTACACTTGCTACTTTTTCTGCTGATATTGGCATGAAAAAGATGCTGAGTATTACATACATGCCACCTTTGTAGGTTACCTCAGTAAAATTCAGTAAAGTAAAGTTTTTTTCTTTTATTTTTTTTTAAATGAGGTGTGGGCATCTAAAGTAACCACCTACAGGATTCCATGGAGCAAAACAAGACAGCCACATTGCTTTAATTCACTGCTAAAACAATAAATTCAATTGCAATATTATTACTTGATATGGAACACAACATATATAAACTCAATTCACCTGGAACTCAGTAGTATGTTATATGGTAGCCTAAGGGAGGTCATTTTTGCACTATGGGCTACTTTAGAAGCAAAGATTTAGTAAATCTAAAATAAACCAAATTAAAAATCATTAAGAAACTGCTTTACAAAATGTACGCTTTTTCAGGAAAAAGTTTAGTCCTTTGAAAGTGTTTCTGTAAGTACTGAGCTCCAGTAAACTGTTTTATAGTCCCCTCACAGTCCTATTGGAAGCATCCTGCTGTAAACTGATGCATTTGAGGCAAACTTGTACGTATATAAAATTGGCTCAATGAGAGATAAACTTCATTGGCGTCTCCCACTGTGCCTGAGCTCAGGTACTCTGAGACTACATGATTTCATTCTTTGAGCAAAAATAATGAATCCGTGTTTTCATTTTACAGCCAGTAAAGTAGATGTTTTATTAAATAAAGGTGCCAAGGTTCCACTTTCCTATCACATGCATTTACAGAATGAAAGAATCTTACAGTGACTTGATCGGTCTCCGCGAGGGCGCATGTGTGTGTACGTGTGGGTGAGTGCACACCCTAAAGCAAACCCTCCAGGACAGATATAACACAGAAGAGGACGTGGGCATGTTTTAAGTAATTTATTTAAAACCAGAAGGCCAAATGGTTTGGCATGATGTTACTCAGGCTTGATGGATTGGCAAGAGACAGAGCCTCTGCCAGGAAAGTGGTCTTCTTCACTTAATACAGTTAATAAGAACTGGGCACTGTGCCAGGCTAGAACAGGCTTTCCACCCTGATATGTTCATTTACTATTGTAAAGCACGTTGATAATGTCACTGTAAGTCAGCGTCTGTTTATTATACAGCAGCCTGAGAAACCTTAAGTACCTCAGGCTCCACAAATAGCATCTCTCTATACACGCACTGCTGGCAGCGATGCTACAGAGCATCTAGTCTGGTTCTGTATGATGCAATTTTGAGTAAAAGCAATGGATGTGGATAAGTGCTTCAACTTGTAGAACAAAACTGGTAGAGCAGACTATAATGCCAAAAGCTCAATAAGTACCAATCGAAATTCCAAGTGGATTCATGCTTTACTTTACATGTTTCATTCACATCGTAGGCACCCTAGCACATCGTCAATTCTAGCAACGTTAACTGCAATATGAAGACATTATCAGTATTTTAGAAATAACTATTACAACTCATTTCAGTTCTATTCAGTTAAAACTACAACTATACAACTATAATGCCCACTGGTCAACAAGGTAGGCATAACCCCAGAAAACATAAATACATGTTAAGGAAACCATTAAAAACATGAATTAAAGTGTACATACATGCCTTTGTATGCTGACCAGCTACTTCATCAACGACACCTTCCTTGTACTACACTTCAGATTCTATCAGCTCCACTTTCCATATAGGGGCACTGTGTACTTCTACAATTACAGACTGTCGTCCCATCTATTTCTCTTTCATTCGTCAGCCCCTTTTTGCACTGTTCTGCAACAGTCAGCCTCCACTCGACCACCATGGAAAAATCATTATTTGGGTGGTGAATCATTCTCAGCGCTGCAGTGACACCGACATGGTCTTGCCATGTTAGCACTGTGTTGTGCTGGTAGGAGTGGATCAGATTCAGCAGTGCTACTAGAGTAAATACTGTGTCTTCTTACTGTCCACTCTATTTGACACACCTTGCTGATGCCAAGTCAAACACAACAACACCTGTTGATGCACAGCTTCAGCTGGTCATCGTTTAGTCTTTCATCAGTGGTCTAAGGATGCTGCCCACAGGATGCTGCTGGCTGATGGCTGGTGAACTCTCAGTCCAGCAGTGACACTCAGATGTTTAATAACTCCAGCAACACTGCTTTGTCTGAGCCACTCATACCAGCGCAACACATACCAACATGCTGTCTAATAAATTATGCAGAGAAACAGATGGACTACAGTCTGTAACTGTAGAACTAGAAAGTGCACCAATATGGATAATGGACCTGATAAAATGAACAAAGAAGAACCTGCTCATGTGCAGTCATTACTGCAATAAGGTGGCACAAAACTGACAAACACATATGAAAGGTTTTATTTATTTACCACTTTAAGGCAGTCCTAATATATCCAAGTCAAGCCTCGAGGGTGAGTCTGAGCCAAGTTGTGTAAGCCAACATGTGATTCCAGTCCAGGTTGCTCAGTCACATCTAAGGTCCTGACTCAAGTACCCATCATATTTAAAATGTCTATGTTAAATAGTTCAATATCTATGTAAGCTAAATAGTCTGCTGTGCTGACAAGCTTGAGCTTCGTGTGGTTGGTTAGTATAGTGGATAACACCTCTGCCTTATCTGCTGTAGACTGGGGTTCAATCCCCACCTGGGTCAGCACCCTACACTATACCAATAAGATTCCTAACACCGCCTTCGCCTCCCTGTGTAAAATGATCAAACTGTAAGTCGCTCTGGATACGAGCGTCAGCCAAATGCCGTAAATGTAAATGTAAAAAAGAATAAGTACTGATCAGTAGGTTATGTGCTTGTGATATGAAAGCCTTCTGCCTATTTTCTGATTTGATTTCCCAAACTGATGACCTTGAAACTGCCCAGAAGCTCTTGGCAATTCAACTCTTTGCTCAGTTTATCTGTCAAAATATTATTTTGGAGACAAGATTATTTCCCGGAGGGAAAAAAAAACCTATTCAGGTTAATTTGAATGTAGACAGACTTTAGTTTCTCAAATGTCTTTGTTGGTGTTCAATCTCTGATCTCACTAAGAGTGCTTTTCTCATTTCCGTGCAGCAGAGGGGTCTCTGAAAAGCACAGATCTGTGGCATGTCCACGTTCCTCCGCCAGTGGGATAATGTCCATGTGAAATTGGAGCTGGTGTTGAATTAACAGCAGGTAGGCTCGGAGAGACGACAGGATCAATCTCATTGGCTTTTCATAAAATTGCGTTCCATTTTCTCTTTTTCATTAAAGTGCGGAGAAGAGATATAGCTATATCCAGCCGAAAGCTGAGCTCTGAAAAATCACACCTCAATGAACCACACAAGCATTCTGAGACTGGGGAGCATTCAATTTTATTTGATTTTCTTTTTAGTACTAATATATATATATATATATATATATATATATATATAAAGACTTTAACCTGAAGGAACATTGCATCTCTGTTAGTGCTTGCACTTATCAAAGAGGTTAACTGAGAAGAACTCTACTTCTCATTTGGTTTGCAGAATTCAGCAGGCTGGTGTGAAAGTAATCATATTTTAATTTAGTTCTATTCCCTGGTGGATCTTGGCTTACATGGCGGTTTGAAAGAAAATAAACTGAGAGAAAATAAAATGGCTTCATGCTCTATGGATGTGCGGTTGTGTAATTAGAGGTCTAGCAGCCACAGACATGAATGCATGCTGGTCACAAACTCAAGGGGTCACTCGAGGACATGGGCGGGACAGAGAGGGGAGATAACTTCATCAGAATTCAGGAGGGTGCCAGCTTTGGATTCACCTAGGCATTTTTTATTTGCTTATGTGTTATGAATTATTCATGACATCAAGTTTGTCCATAAGGAAATGACAGTACTTGTCAAAGTATACGGTTGTCTATTGCATGTTGCATTGTATGGGTTTGCTTTTGCATATGTTAGCCATATGCTCTCATAGAGAGGCCGATGTGAGACGAATATGAATGTGTTATAATGTTCACGTGCATTCTAATATTTCATTGTGCCTAGGTCTTTCAGCTTTGGGGAGTTCAGCAGATTAATATCCCTGACCCAGGCTGCCCGGTGCAGCAGAGGTGTTCACCCGCTGACCGCCTCCATCTGCATAATTACAGAGCAGGCCTGGCCCAGGAAAAGGAGAAGAGCAGGACATTTACATAAATCTGCATGTGTCACCTGTGCAATTAACCACTTGTGACAGCAGCAACGTGTCTCCAGCGCCACTGACACAAATCCTGACTTAGATTAGAATCCGCACAAGGCAAAAACATCCCCTTAGAGGAATTGAGAAGCAAAGTGCTTTTTCAGTCGCTCAATAGTCCATGCAAATCAATGCACCGGATGCACTAATACTACAAACTGTCTCATATGAACTCTTAAATATATATGATGATGGTCTGTGGGTTCGTGTGTTCTGCTGACAGGAGCGCATTCAGGATAATGGAAGTGTGCGGTGGTCCCCGAGCAGCTCAGTAAAGCAGAACTGAGCTGTGTCTCCGTGTGTATGGATCGCTGAGCTCTGAGATGACAAAATGCCTCAGTGCTTCTCCCAATCAAACACACTGACATAAAAAGATTGAAAGAGAAAACTCCAGGCAAGATTTGCCATCTCACACCATCAGCAATGGAATATATATATATTTTTTTTATTAAAAAAAAACAAAAAACAGAGGATTGTTTCTGGTTGTGACTTTCACCAAACGACTTCTTTCCTTTCCTTTTCTACTGTCAGGCTGCACTGTCCTCTCAGGGTACAATTATACCATTTAAGTCTACATCTACTGCTGCGGTAACTAAGCAGGCCAAAAGGTTCCATATAATTACAGCATTCAAAATCACCACACAGATCAACAGTATGTCAACAGTCGTGAACAATAACTCACCCACATAATAGAAAATCATGCAAATTATTTTCTTGCAGTCCTTTTTCAACTGACAATGGAGATCCGTTTTTCTCTGCTTTGTTGTGCAACCTGTTGACATGGCTGTTGCTTTCTGAAGAGGCGAAAGAAATTCTGGCAACAAAGCTAGAGTCCCACTGGGAACCCAGTTCTGCACCAGCAAGACATTACTACCGATCCCAGAGGAGGCTGAAATGCACTGAAATTCTCAGACATTACTGAGAATCTCAGTGGAGCTGCAGCCCAATGAGTTGTGACAGTTGTGAGGCGCAGACTGTTCCAACACTGTGACCGTACAGTGTGGCTTCACAGGGTGGCCACCGCAGAACAACTCGCGTGCATCAGATCATACTTTCACTGATATATTCACTGCTTAGGAGAATCAGAGATTGACAGTGATCTTGAAGATACAGTAGGGGAGTCATTGATTGGCTCCAGTATAAAATATAAATTTGGTTTCATTTGGTTGAATCCATAGGCCAATCCCATTGCCTTCTCCTGGAACTCATTCTGCTTGTAGTGATGGGCATTCTGGCACTTTTCAGTGAATTACATCAATTAGCTTAGCTCACAAAGAGGAGTCTGCTCTTTCAGCGCCAGACCGGCTCTTCATTCTGTAGCTCTTGGCATCCATTTACCACCAGTCATTAACAAATAAAGGCAAGTCAAAAATCAAAGACAAGTCAAAAACAAAGTCACAAATTGGAGGAAGTAACGAGGCATTCTTGAAGAATTAAACGAAAAGGCCAAAAACAAATCAAAAAGCAAAATTTACACAACAATTAACAGGTGTTTGGGATAATATAGGGGCAGAGTTGGAATGTTTAATATTTAAGATCCAGAATATGGTCCTGTGATAAACCAAGATGCACTGTATAAAACAGACTGCGCTACTTAAACAATGTTGTTTCACGGTAACTTGAACTGCTATGTCAATTGCTAGTGTCCCAACATTCTCTGCAGGTCTATACTGCATAAAAAAACCAATAATAAGATAATACAGTTTTATTCATTGTCAAATAAAAACATGAAGCTGTCTTACACTGAGTGACCAATTCTTCAGCCACGTGTTGCTGACTGACTCCTTTTGGGACTGATCTGAATCATTCATTAATATATGAACTCTCAAGGTGTTGTTTGTCTTTGAGAAACACGGGAGTCTCATGTTCATTGTGTAATTACCTGTTATGAGCTTTCATCTCTCAGTTTGTTGCCTGAGAGTGCGGTAAGGTGGTTGATGTTTATGAATATCATGATATCTTCATGTGATATGATCATCGATTTTGCCACAGTTACTATAAAATATTATTTTAAAAACAATGAACACACAAATGTGAGGAACTACCACATTGTGGTTGGAATAGCACAGTGGGAAGTGCCTTCCACGCTGTAGGCTGGGATTCAATCCCCACCTGGGCAAACACCCTACACTATACCAATAAGGGTTCTTGGGAAAGACACCTAACTCTACCTTCTCCTATCTGTGTAAAAAAAGTTATCAAATATCAAAAAGTCGCTCTGCATACAAATGCTGTAAATGTAAATTTACAGGGCAGTGGGATATAGACAATAAAAAACAAAACATCAAGCTTTATTTTAGATTTTTACATTTGAAAAAGACCTAAGGATTTTACTTTGGAGCAAAAAATGGCTGCATACCTTTACTGAATATTATGGTTGATTACAATTAGAGCTGGCACCCATTCAGTACTAGGTATTGGAGTATTGGGCAGATATCAGCAGAAAATGCTGGATTGGATATCAAAGGGGGAAAGTAATGAATCTGATCCTATCCTATTGCCTCCCGCCCAATTTATGTGTGATCCTATCCAGTAAGAAATGAAGAGTTTTTTTCCAAAATGCTGTATGTCTTTTATTTTTTTTGATTTAATGAGTTTTTAAAAAAAAAAAATAGCTGATAATAGAAAACACATTTTTATTTCTATAAAGGTGGTATTAATCATAATACTGCATTGATTCTTCTTGTATTTGTGAAGTCCGCTCTCAACAATGCATATCATATATAAAAAATGTTTGAAATTCTTGGTCTTGGTATTATTGTGTTTTGCAACAAAACCTTTCAAATCTATCCTCTATATATGAACGTGTTCGGCAGGGCAACTGAGTATCAACTGCTTAGACTGTAGTCTTGTCTTAAATAAAGTGCTTCAATAAAATCTCCTTTTAGAGAATTCATTTTAAAAAATATACATATATATTGGACTGGTATCAGTCAAAATACTGTGCCTTCTTTAATTATGATCAGTCCTACAGTCCAACAGCAAACTTAAACTCATCTGTCATCAGCATAAATAATCAGATACATTTTTACACCTTGCTTAATGCATAATGAAGTACAGTGTTGAAGAGTGTGCGGTAGGCAGAAGCAGAAAGCATGGAGCAGGTGTGATCTGCTCCACACCAGGCAGACTGAGACGCGTGTTACTCTGGGGACTTTGTCAAAGAGCAGGAAGTTTCATCCCTGTGGCTGCTGTTACCCTCAGCAGACGCGTGATGAGAGACGCAACCGAAGCTTTTGTAAACATCACGCAAATCAAGGAGAATAATTTATGAGCACTCAAATATTTTGTTGTTTTGTTTGGACACGGCGGCTTTTATTTCCTGTTTTATAATAAAAGGTGGGGAGATAATCCAAAAAAGTATGCACGAATGATAATGAGAGATTCAAGCTGAAAAAGCAGCCCACTCACAGTCACCTTTTGCCAAGACCCTGGAGATATACCACATCAAACACTGTTGACACTGAACTCAGTGCGTGTGTGTGCTCTCGAATGTTAATCTCACAATTTAGTTTTAGCAAATGGACTTGGTAATTGACTGTGAGGAAGCAGGTGCCCTACCTTGCAGAAGAGGTTGATCTTTGAGAAAGCCTCCATCATACTCCACATGGTACTGCTTTACCTGAAAGCCAGGTGAACATGCTGCCTCCTCCGCCTCCTCCTGAGCTCCAGTGCACACGATCTGAGGAAAAGGAAGCAATATAAATGCTAGTGACTACTTTCCATGTACATTAGGCCAGTGCACAGACAGTTTGTGGGCAGAGGGGAAAAAAGACAACATTAATGTTAACTAAACTGAATTTAACAGCATACTGCAAGCTCTTATATCTAGAGAGACTAGAGAGTGCATTTGTTTTTCTCAGGGCAGCCAAAAATAAAAGCTTCATTGGCCAAATCAGAAACATGAACCACAGTCTGCCCACTAACGTATAAAGAAAAGCACATTCTTTAAAATGATCATATGCATGTGACAGGGCATGGGTTCGAGCCCTGGGTTGGGGCCTATTTGTGCATGTACAGTTCTGTAAGCTGGTCATTTATCTAGCTTGTCTGAATTTGTTCAGAAGAGCACATTCAACACTTTTTCACACATGAATTCTTTTTCATTTCTCTTTTTTAATTTCTCTTTAAATTTACTGTTATCATTTAACATCATATGCGTATTAAGTATTAGTGTAAGTATTACTGTTAAGCCAGCTACATGCAGCTATCATGCTTATATTAAATAAGCATGAAAATCATTTTAAAATAGTTGATTTTTGTCAGGAACTACCCCTTTGAGCAAGCAAACTACTGCTGCAGACTTCAGTGATTCCGTTTTATTACTCTAACGGAACAAATGTTTCTGACATCTAAAATAAGCTGTTAATGATTTGAATCCCAGTCTGAATGTACGCCTGCACTTGTTCATTAACTGCTGCACTGCGTCCATCAACAACAGCAGAGACTGAGGCAGAATTATGCGCTGTAAACATGCATAAAGTACTTCAAAAGACACAAACAATTAGCCACAAAGTGATAAGAAGCACCCATATCAAGGGACTGCACTGATTTTGTGCGTTTGTGCCAGTTTAATCAGAGGACACAACCAATTGCAAACATGAACACAGGTCACTGTCAAAATAAGAAATACCCATAAAATGTATTCAAACCTAACACTTAGCTCAGGAAAATGTGTTATAATCCTTTATAAATCATTTATAAAGAGTTTTTATAAGAAGATCACACTTTATTACAGTTGTCTTAAGTGTATGCACTTTAAGACAGAAAATATTTCAAGATCAAATCGAACCTTTTTCATTAGCTCTGCTGTCATCATTTGGCATCAGGGTCAGTCACATCCCCTTTAAGGCTCTGAGCCATTACGTAGTCTCTGGTCAAATACACAGCAACAGCTAATGCAGCCACCTGTCCTCCAGAAAACTGCAAAAGCTACTTAATTGCTCACTATATGCAATTCCAGATCATTTAATAGTATGTCTTCACATGTTAGTTCTTTAACCAGCAGAAGTCTCTATTGCAAGTGCCAACATTTAGAACATAGAACAACATTTAGACATGTTGCTAACACATATTGTAGCGTTAGCAAAACTGCCAGCAGTAATATGACACTTTCTTAGCAGTCCTCATTCTGGAGATTATTATATTTTTACCTTTAATTTAATTGAATATTGCAGTGAAGCCTCGACGAAAATCTAATTTCCACAGTTTTGCACTTAACTTAGATGAACTCGATCAGCTCAACACACTCCGAACCTTTTCACAAGCCGCATTCATTTCGCCAAGTCATACACATCTACAAGACCTTAATGAACACCTAGATGTGGTTTGAGTGCGTGGAGAGAAGTTTTGTGGATGAATTCACAGCGAAGATTTGGGTGATCATTGTCTTCGAGTGTTTGCAACGTTAGCCGCATAGCTCCAGAGAAAAACTAAAGAAGCAATCTTGATTGATCAACCACATCAGGAGTTATGGAAAATTGTGTACATTAGATTTTTGGCAAAACCATTCCTTTAAGATAACCCCCTAAGATTACAACCTAAAAACTCTACACTTCTTTTACTGGTTAACTATGGTTATGTTTTTTTTAATAAAAAAATGAGTATTTCTATCATTCAATATGGAGGATGCTGTACCAAACACTCCTGTGTACATCTCATATATGGACAACACTAAATATTGATGACAGACATGATATATCAATCCAAAGATAATGGAAAGGGGAATTTCATTAATGTTTTTAAACAGGACAATGGCGTCCCATTGCATACCCCTCCAAATCGAGCCCTGGGTGTCCTACCATTCAAACTCATGTCATTCAAGTGCCAGTTAATGGATGGTTCTTTCTATTTAAAACCACAAATAGGGCACCACTAAATTAAAATGTACCAGTTAAATGTTCTTCACTTAATAGAATGAATACAATTCAACATTCAGGTTTACAGACATGGAGCAGCAAATCTCCTTCTGACACATTTGAAGTATCACCTTAACCAACATAAGGCAGTTTGTGCCGTGCTCTAGCACAGGGCTCCTTGGGAGTCACATTATATGCCCATCCCAACATTTTGGCTGTAAATATGTCCCCGTATGTACTAATGTACTAGCATAGGTTAAAACAAACAAAAGAAAAACCTTAATTTGCTCAGATTTAAGCTTTAGTTCAACAATACCCGCTTTTCTCGCATCTCCAGCAATATACTATTCCTCAAAAGTAGAATTTTTATTTTGAAAATGTCTTCGAAAGTTTTTAAATGTTTGACAGTTTCTCTTTGCAGATTAAATTTAGCTATCAGGAAATTAACTGGAGTACTTACACATTCAAATAAGACCATTCATCTCCAAATGATCAATGTTCGTCTTAAATCTTTCTCTTTGCCTTTTCATTAGCAACTATGTAGCCAGGTGAGACTGTCTGTGCTACGTGAAAAGTACTTAGCGAACTCACCAAACTCACCAAACTTTAGGGTTGAAGGTTGGTGAATTAGCAGTTTTAAGCTACATTAACTTCAGCGTTTAAGACCACTTACTGTAAAAACGGTGTTAGTAGGAACAGCAGAGCTTTATTTTACCGCAAATGAGGATTATTTATTCTCACCTAATAATCTAATTCTTATGTGGAGCTGTTATAGAGCTGCATGTTGCGACCCCTGCTCTAAAGCAATGTTTCTCGAACCGGTCCTCAGGGTTCTCAACTTACTTTAAAGGATGGAAGTAAAAATGTGGACTGTTTGGGGGGGCACTGGGGAGTCTGACAACCCCTGCACTAGAGCATTTGGTTTAATAAGGTGCTTTCACTTAAAGTGTAGACGCGGGTGTCTACAGCACTAGGAGCCTGTGTGAAGGGGTACATTAATCAGACTGTATATCTCTATGGTCTTCCTGACTGGAGAAGTGAGCGAGGAGAAGATGAACACACACTTTACTCATGATTTGTGCAATTTGTTGCTAGAGTGTCTTTCAGCGATGACCTGAACAAGAGGTTCCCCTGGAGTTTTTGTTAGTGGTTGAGTAATAGTAAAAAGCTTTTTCGACATAATACTATAAGAGCCAGGCAGACCTGTGGTAGCTGGTTGTAATTAAAACAATTTAGTATGGTCATTTTCTCTGCTCCTCACAAAGAGAGAATGCAGTTTTTACAGGAAGCAAAAACATAGGGTTGCTCTTCAGATCAATTATATCAATTTGTGGTTGTCTTCCCTTCAGCAAAGTGCTGCTGCTCTTCATTAAAAATTAAAGCTAATCATCTGGCCTTTAAAAGCCAGGGGATAAAAGCCAGGGCTTTCTGGACGATGTCAGAGGGAGATAAGTTGGAAGATAAGACTGTTGCTGGCTTTGTGAGAGCCCTCCAGGCATGGCAAACATATCTGTCCATCTTACTGTCACTCTCTCTTTTGCTTCTGGTGCCATTATTACTCCTTCACACCTGTTTTTGTCCTCCATCAATCACCATTTCAGCCAGAGGGAAGCCACAGATTCTCTCTGACAATGACTCAAGTGCTGCTGAATATACGACCTTGTACTACCATCAGCTTCTTCATTCAATCACAGTTTTATAATGCCATGCAAGCTCTGCCTGAGCCGGAAATGGCTACTGAAAGCCAGAACTCCTAATATATATTCATATTCACAATAAAAAACGCAGGAACTGACACAGAATTCCACAGGTACAGTCAGAGCTTCTGCCATATATAAGTCACATGCGCTTGTGATTTTCACCATATGCATTATTCAGTGTATTAGGAATTAGAATAAATTATTACTAGACAAGACTTGCATGAATATGATTAACAAAGCTAATGTGTAATATGGATTAATGAAACCAAAGCATGCTCTTCTGGCTTTTCTTTCCCTGCTGTGATGCCTACTACACTTGTTCTGCAGCTCACTGGAGTCCTTTTAGTTGGTATTGAACCAAACGTTCAATGCAATTAAGAGATCAGTCCAGCCTGTCAAAGTGCTGGTTTGATTTGGAGGAAAAGCTGAGTGGAGCCGCAGAAGAACGAACGAGTCTGGTTAATGTTCGTGTGGGCTGCCAGCTGCCAGTCTGCCTGCACATTTCCATCTTGCTCTAGCGCAGCTGCTGTGCCTCACTCTCAATTAGAAGAAGCATATGGGAGAGGATGAGAGAGAGAGAGAGAGAGAGAGAGAGAGAGAGAGGCATACCAGGGAGGACAGGGGCAGGACAGCCTTAAGGAGACCCAATCTAAAAGTAGAATCAGTCATAAACCGGCTGGAAATTCTACAAGTGTTTACAGTGCTACTGCCAGGCTGTCATTCACTAGCATGCTCCAATCTGACTGTTAACCACTAGATGTGAGGAATTATGTAGTTTGTTCTATACTATATACTTGTATACAATTACAAAGGTAATTACATAGAAAGTAAATGTAGTGCATTATATTTAAATTTGCCTTAGGTCTGTATTGACAAGTTCAACTTTGAGAGTTCACATGAACTTAAGAATCCGACAACTCCAGAAAATCAGATTTTGTCAGTAATGCAATCAACGTGTTTACATGCGCTTAAGTAATCACATAATGGGGAAACTCCGCGTCTACATGAGTCAGACTTTATGACATGTCTTTTTTTCTTAAAAACATAAAGCACCACTTTACCTGAAACTATGAACGTACATCCTCTACAAGATGAAGAATATTTAAATCCTTCATGTCCTCAAGCATGTAGTTAGTTTTAGCATCTCTCTGCTGTCTTGAGGCAACGCTGCTTGCTTATTTCTGGGACCGCCATCTGTTTTTTGCACATGCACAGACTGAGAAATCCGAAAGAAATCAGAGTAAGAGGCATGTATGCCACTGAGATATCTGATTACTGAGCTAAAATCCAGCTCTATTTATCAGATTTCTTGACCTTACTCCGGTCTAAGAAATCAGCGTATGCTGTTTACATGACCTTTTGAATAATCAGATAACTGCAGAAATCAGATTGTAATCAGATTATTGAGTGCATGTAAAAATGACAAAAACATTGCAAAAATATCATTTTTCTGTGTTACTTTCTTCATGCAAAACAAGACAGCAACATTATGATTTCTAAAATAATAAAGGATGTCCTCTTCTACAAATTAGGAATTTAAATGATTAATCAAATAACCAGTCATCAAGAGAGAACTGTTTTGATGTAAAATGTTTCAATATAGATTTATTTTATTTCAAATACGCAATGCCCATTCGAATAACTGGTTTTATCATACAAGTTGAGGAATGTTTTTGACTTATAAACATAAGGGGGCAGTATGCCATTGGCTCCGTTAAAGAGGCCTACTGAAAAACGAAGCAAGCAGCTAAAAATAGTGGCATTCAGGACCACTTTTTCGAGACAACAGCACAACTACAGTGATGGACTAGTATTTATACAGGCATTCATATCTGCATGCGTATATAAATCTCTTAAAGCTCCTTTACACATGGGCTGTTTTTTATTCTTATTCTCTATTCAGTTTACTGTATTCTTATTTAATTTGTCCTTTAGTTAAACATTTCTTAATAGTTTGTGTGCTTTTCTGGTCCATTCATTATGCTACATTTCATACGTGTGCACTCATCAAGATAAATTCTGTGTAATGTAACATATTTCTCAAAATAAAGTTCTGATTCTGTTGTACCGTACTGATACACATGCGTATATCACATATTTTATAATGGCTTTGAAGCTCAGACAGCTGCTTTCAGATCTAGAAGTTTGTGTTTTATATTTGAAATTTTATTTTATTAGATTGCATCATTTATTAGATTGAGTTCAAAATATTTGCAGAAATTTTAATCACTATTATAAACACAAATGCGGTGTCTCCACTGGCACAGAAATTATTAATGCTGCATTACATCAAGCACTTTTTATCACCCCTGATGAAGATGACCTCTTGGGTAAAACAACTTAAAAATTAAAGAAAAAAGAAAATAAAGTTGCAGACTGTGTACCTACTATCCTATTTTACACCCCTAAAACTTCAAGGGCATTTATGTGGTCCCACATTTTAACCCCACTTCTCATATATATATATATATATATATATATATATATATATATATATATATATATATAACAAATTAGTTTTACAGTAAAAACTTAATAATTCATAGTAGTTAACAATATATTAAGAGAAGAATAATCAATCTGCAGGTAAAAAGGTTAAACGTTTTATTGTTAACTACTAGAATGCCAGAATGTGTGCTTTCAGCTCAAGCCAAGCTCTCTGACAAACAAGTCTTATTAGTAATGAACTCAGTCAATAAAATCGAGACATGTACTCCACATAAGTCCCAACCAGGGGAAACACTCATGAGTCTGTCTCAGCAGGACACAGATCATATTGGCATGAAGTAAACAAGACAGCACGACAGTGAAATCTCTTAAATCAGGATAGTGAAAAACATTCCGACCATGTTTCACATTCTCACAGGAAAAAAGATACAGAGACGATATCATCATGATCCGGCTACATGAATACTCTCTCAAGACAGTAGGAGAATGTTAACATTTAGAAAGTGTTATTTCATGGGAGATAAGGTGGAAAAAATGGAATGAAAGACGAAAGAGGGCTCTCCAGTGGCACTAAGAAAGTTCTAAATCTTGGCCTGAGCCGAAGGACACATCCTGGCACACCAGTACTTGGAAGTGGAATGGCTAACCTCTTAACCTGCAGGGTTATTCTGATTTTGAACAAAGTTACATAAGCAACAGGCTACAATTAGTCAATAATGTGCATCATATGCAGAGAAATGGACAGTCAGTGCTCTCCAAGTGCAGCAGCTGTCCTACAAAATTTTATTGGTTTTGCACTTTTATTTTGTGTTTTTGACAGAACCATAAAGAGTTGCATATTCAGATTCAGCACAACCCAAGCTAATGAAACGTGGCAGTCAATAAATATGTCTACAGACCATGCTCATGAATTAGCCCATAAACCACACTACAAAAAACAGCACAACACTTCAAAAAATAGCTATTGAAAAAGTTTTACTTTTCTTTTTCTTAGGTTATGTAGAATGTGGATTACACATCGCATGACTTCACAGCTGATGAAAACAACTGAACAAGCATCATGCTGAAGCCACTGGAAAAGGTACACATTTTCCAGAGATAAAAGCTGTAAGTTTACATGCAATTTCGTGCTACTTCTCTAGTTTCAAGAGGAAAAAGTGAATCTCTCCAGCTCACACTGCTGAGGGGCAGTGATGCTTTAAAGATAGCATGGTATTTTATCTCACCAGTGATACAGACTGTTCTAAAGGGTTAAGTGTGGCAAAATATCAATGGTAAGAAAACGATCTAACAAAGTCCAGAAACTGCAGATTTTTATCATGAACTACCTTTTTGATCAAGTAAATTCCGGTCTGAATGTATGCCTATGCTGCACTGCCACAATGGCATAGACTAAGGCAGTACTGTAGATCTGCAACTCTGCCAGTATTATTGCTGCTTCATTTTGACACATGGACATGTTACTTTAATCAACATAAGGCCTTTTGTGTCCCAATAAAAAGTTTACTATAAAAGAACGGGCTGTGCAAGAGATCAAAGAAACCTACTTATGTTCTTTATTAAAAATGACAATAACCACTGTATTATCTAGTTTTATGTTGATGGTGCTTTTCGTCAAATAACTCGCTAATAGTATGTTGACGTCTTAGTAGCTAGCTAGCGATATTTCCTGTTCTGCCTTAAATAGTCCAAGCAGTACCGATGCCTGAAGCGCCTGAATGTAACTGCTGCTCTATTTAAGCTGAAACAGAAAAATGATAACGATAAGCTGGCAAATAGATGACTTCAGCTTCACATCACCAAAGCATTAGGGGTGGGCGATAATAAATAATTATCGCATCCCCCCTCTTTGAAAGCATATGAGGCTCTAAATTAACTAAAGACCAGCAGTGACATTGCTGAACTTCACCGTCCTCTGCTATCACCGCAGACTGGCAACTGGCAGGGTTGCCTACAGAGCTCTGCTAGAAGCCTGTTAATGAGGGAACGTTATATTTTATTTGAGGGTTGTCCCATTTCATTGGGGAAGACTTCAACCACTACTCCTTGTAAGTCAGCTCCAAGGGGCAAGGTGACACTCAAAATGGGTAGGGGTAAAAATAAGAAATGAGACTGCGTTTAACAGTAAAAAAAAAAAAAAAATAAATAAATAAATAAATAAACTTTCCCAACTTAATCTATAAAAGCCAGCCTGATGGGATAGGTCAGTGTGATTCCATGGGACATAAGCAGACGTATAAAGAAGACAGGTGAAACAAGTGGTGTTAGAGGAGTGATGTGAGTAAGCTGGAATCACAAGAGACCACAATTGGCATATGTTAGCTAATTGTCACTGTTTAGTAAGTCACATACACAGGACTGGGCAGTAAATTCTGAGTGCATTCAGCTTTCCTGCAGCACTTTATTGGTAGCTGTAGAGCAAACCTAGTTGGCAGATGGTGATAAGCAAAGCTTATGCTTCTCACGCAAAAATACTATTGAAATCTGAACACAAAATGGCACTAAATTGATGACACTAACATATTGGAATGTATTGGGGGCAAAACCTGTACTGCATGAGTTGCTGCATTGTGGGTAGAAACCTGAAAGAGGGGTTGTGTATGAGAGGGAAAGAAAAAGGACCTTGTTCAACATCTCTGCCAACAACTGGTGTGTTATGAGTTCAAACGTCCGGAATAGTGGGGGTTGATGTGAGTGCACCCATAGCCTGAGTACCACTGTACTAACAGTACCACGATACTGTGCTACCATTGTTGATCTGTTGAATGAGGCCTTTAACCCCTAACTGCCCCACGGACTCTATATAAATGGCTAACCCTGTGCTCTAACCCCAGCTTCCTCTCAAGCCTGTCTATCTCTCTGTGTCTTTTACAAAGGGAGACTGGAAGTATGACAAAGCCAGTGTTGTAATACAATCAACCAATAAAGAGACTCTGTATTCTATTCTATCAGGAAATTAATGGAATTCACACAAACACCAGTGTGCAGTGAAGAATACACTGCCAGTTAGAGGAAAAAGAAAAGCAAAGATTAGACCATGCTGACATAAATGAGTTTACTCACTGATCAAAGGCGTCTTTATCATCATAAAATCTAAGTAACGTCCATCACACGTCACTCGAATATGAGTCATCGCTCTATTTTAAAAATAAGACTATTTATGCAGAAATGTGCTCGGAGACAAAGTGAGAGAGGTAGAAAGAACAAGTGAGCAAGGAATCATGGATGGGTGACAAGAAGAAGAATGTAAAAGGTGAATGAGGTGTGTGTGTGTGTGTGTGTGTGTGCGTGCCTGAGCCCTGAGAGATGCGTGTCCTTGTTTGAAGTGTTGGAAGAAAGGCGAGCACATGGGCATTATGAAGGCGTGTTTTCATCTCAGCTGCGAGGCTGCTCGTGGGTAGAACAACATCCAGAGAGGGAACCACCTGCTGTCAGCCTCACTTGCCCCTCTTGCACACCATCCCTTCTTTCCCTGAGGAGCACTAGCTTTCCTCCTTCTTTCTTCTGACCTGCAGATAGTAATTAATTTATTTGCAAGTCGGTCACCATATCATTTTCCCTGGACACAGCTGTGGTGACTTCATTAGTTTGTAATAATTTCACTCCGCGTGAGATCTTCATTAAGCAGGAGCGGGGAGGGGGATACCGATAGAGCGTGATTGGGAGACCAGGGGTGAGAAAATGGCAAAATGCCCCGTTGCCCTTCACTGATACATTTAAATGCACTTTCACGAGCCATAATGAGCTGCCCTTGTTGACTCTTGCTGCTGGGACTGAGGGATGAAAAAGCAGCAAGAGTTGCTGAGGCACAAGGGACATGATGAAATAGATACAAGGAGCAGGAGAAATGGTATATCACCCAGCGAGAGAGACAGAGAAAGCAAAGAAAAAACAAACAACAACAGGGGAAATCCACTGATTTTTCAAAATGTCTGTGTAAGACGTAAAAGTAATTCAGTAAAAGTCATTCTATTAAAAAGTTGTTTACCAGAACTGTTTACAGAGGTGGTGATAGGAACCAGACATCAAAAGAGTTAAATGCCTTTAAAAGATGCTTCTTCAAGGGTTCTATATAGAACCGTGAACACTCAAAAACACTTTGTATGATTCAAGGGTTCTTTGCAACATGAAAAGAATCTTCAGATGGATGCAGAATGTGCTTCAGATGGTTTTATATAGAACATTTTCTTCCATGGTTACAATATCAAGCTTGTTGCATTAGAAGAACAATTTTGGTTCTATACAGAACCCTTTCCTAAAAGGTTCTATATAGAAACACAACACATTCTCTAATCTGAAGAACCCTTAAATAATGCAAAGTACCTTTTAAACATGCAAAAGGGTTCTTTAAATATTTATGGTTACTTTTGAGGTGTCTCTTTCTGTTGAGGGCCTCTTTCGCCCCCTCCTTCAAGAGAGGGAGCTAATGTATAGAATAAGCATGCCAATGTTATGAGAACAGTGTTTGCCGGGGGTATCTGATTGCGTTAGAATAAGCTTTTCCAGATGTTTCCTTATGGGAATGTATGGATGTGTGTGTGTCTCTAACCATATTATGTATGTGCGTACATTCACCATATAAGAGCAGAGACAGCTTTTACAAGGGGGGATCCCCTATTCGGCCTTCGGGACTCTCACAGGGCTTCAACACTATCTTATTCATTTGAAATAAAGTTGGTCATGTTTAAATCCAGATGTGTCTACAGAGCTTTCGTCTCCCCGCCTACACAACTGAGAATAAACAACACTTTAACAAAGAACACTTGAAGGAACCACCTTTTTAAGGGACGTACAACCTGAAATGGTTACGGGTACACTGCCTGATGCTTGAGACAGGCAGACAAGGTTTTGGCCTAAACCCTATTTTTAATCCCACTAGTGGTGTAAAGGTACATTCAGGGCGTTATAAGGCAAAATAGTACCTGAAGAGAACATTTTCAGATTTAGACTATTTTCCCATCATCAAAACCCAGAAGACATGTTCAGGTGGTAAATAAAATGGCTAATGCTGTTGTGTTGTGGACAAAGATCCTTGATTCCTTTTCTCTGTACGTTTCTTGAGGATGGAGCATTTTAGAATAAACCACTCTGAATAGCTTTGTTAACATTTTAAGAATTTAATTATGCAGAAAGTGACGATCTGTGAAAAAAAAAAAAATCAACACTTCTCCATTAACAACATGATTGCTCAGTGATGTCGCCATACTAATGAACATGATCTAATAAAGCTGAAAAGTCAATGATTTCTAATTAGTTCGTTTCTATTTTGAACAAGCAAACATATGAACAGAAACATGCCTCGCTTTATATTGTCACTGTGATGATACAGATTAATAATAAACCCTTAATCCATTAATATAAATACATCCATTAATCAAAGCAGCACTGTGCTTCTTTTATACAATGAAAGAAAACACAATGGCACACAAAGCTCTGATTCCACATGCTTATCCTTTGTCCTTTGCCCAGTGTGGACACGTTCAAAATGTTCAAAATACTCTAGATTGAGTTAAAGTGAAAGTCTCCTATTGCATCACCAATGATACAGTGGGTTCAGTAGGGTTTAAATATCAGTAAAAAAAATAGTGAAATATGTCCTTTGAACTTGTAAAACATTCTTCATACTGCTTATTTTATTTATTTGGAGCCTTCCATGATTCCTTAAAGAGCTATCCGCTGAAAGGTTCTTAAGGGAATCAAAAGTGGTTCTTCTATAGTGTTGCTCCACAGGAGTGTAGAAGCAAAGACAGGAACTAAAGAAAGCAAGAGGAGAAAAGAGGAAGGTGAATATGGTGGACAGTCAGTCCTTTGGCAGTGAGCTTTACGAGGCCCAGCCGAGAGATAAAGCCAGGTTATGAGCTCTAGCACCACCCGCTAAGAGAGTGAGAGCTTTTTTGCCTTTGTCTGGCTGAGGGGAACTGGAGTTCATACTCATCTGCTGTCTGCACCTATAAAGTCAGCCATAAGCCCTAAGTGACACCCTGATGTATTAATGATCCAAACGTAGGCTGAATATTATGGCTGGATTAAAATGGTGCCTGTCCACACCGCTAACAGAACACAGTGCATTCATTCATTTTACCAGATGCTCCTCCAAGGCCGGCAGCCTAATTCATGCACACACTATGGGCTCGTTAGGAATTCTGTGTGCGGCGATAGCTGGATTTGAACTCCCCTGGTATGGGCTGGGATCTGAAGAGCTGGGGCTCAGTGTAACAGTAATTCCTCTTTTATTTCTCCCCACTGAAACTCTGAAATCAACAACGTTACTCCCCCTACCCATCCTTTGGTACGGCAGTATGAAGAAAGAGCTATCAGGGTCTCGAATGCTGTAATCCTGCTCTGTGTCACACTCTGTCTAATCTCCTCATTACACTGTCCAACCTCAAACCTACCGTGGGAGGATGAAAGTAGGCAAGAACAGTGATGGCAAAGAAGAAGCCCTGTAGCTAGAAGTTCCTTCAGCTAGAATATCTTATTTATAGAATGTCACACGCGCTATGAATAGGAGCCAAGCTTATTGGAAGTGTCTAGGAATGATTAGAAGATGGAGATTGCAAAATATTATCTTTGATATACTCAAAGACAAAATGGATAAAGCAACCCAGCAATTTATTATCGTGTGATGATCTTAAGCTGTTTTTTGAGCATGCATCTTATTCATTATTTAACTGATGAGGCACATTGTGTCACCTCAACTGTTGAAGGAGCTGTCAACTTATTGGGTTAACTTACAAGTAGGTGAAGTTAGGAATCTTGCCCAAGGACTCTTACTGGTATGGTGTAGGTTGCTTACACAGGTGGGGGATTGAACCCTAGTCTACAGCGTAGAAGGCAAAGGTGTTAACCACTACACTATACCAACCAGGGATGTTGTGTTTTTTTAGCATTTAACTCTATTAACTCTGTTTATTCTGCAAAAACTTATTTTACTTAGTTTGTGCTATCGTTGTCATTAGAATTTTTCCAACTCTACTTGGACAGTGTTTTAATATACTATATATTAATGAAGCATATGCAAAGAAAATGACTGTTTAGAGCATTTATTAATATTTTCAGATCAGGTATGAACAGGAAGAACATCATGAGCATAACTCAGTGCTACACTGTGTGGGCCTGACACAGAAGTCTACCCTGTCTGGCACGGTTGCTCCTTGAATGGTAAATAGTCTATTTAGGATGCACATCATGTTCATTTGATTGACTGGTCTGACTGGTTATCTGTTATATTTTTTATGAAGTGTGTGCAGCGTTATCACACTTGCGATGATGTATTTTAATAAGCTTATAAGCCATAGCAACAAACTAAGTTTAGCATGCCAATGATGCCCCTGCTCAGTCCAGCTGTTCAGTAATGTCCTTCAGTAACCAACTGTTGACTGAATAAACACAAAAGTGAAATACTCTGGTTGTGTTTTCAGCCTCAAACGACAGTTTGTCATATCTCTGCTGTCTGAACAAAACCTCGTATCTCCGTTTTTGTTGTTTTTCAGTTTTGGACTTCATTTCAAAAATCCGTGGTTCTTTACATTGTGTGTAATTTTCATGATGAATGGACCAACAGAAACGACCCAAAATGACTTGGAAAAAATTCTGGTTCCATTGACTTACATTAGAAGTATATTAAAGTAAAGGTACATTAAAGTACGTTCTTTCCTTCTCCTGTAAAGTTACCATTTTGGAGAGGTTTTGATCCAACCACAGTGACATGCTATCCGATTGAGTACTCAGATCACACACAGAGAGACAACTGGAATCCTTTAGTGATGCTTAGATGTTTTTTTTTTCTTACTCAGAAACATAAATATAGTAGCCTGTTGAAATTTACTTAATGCTTGCAAATCATACCCTCATGTCAATGTGATCCAAAGAAATACAAACCCAATGGTGATCACGCACACAGATGCAGATCAACACTGCGTTGTCTTTGTTGAACAATATCACAATATTGACTGATTTTAAACCTCATTCTCTACCACTGTAATCTTAGTATAAACTTGACATTTGTCATGAATACATTCCGGTTTTGAGTGTCTCCCCATCACACAGCAATCATGAACAAAGTACGCTCACTTTCAGTCCTTTGTCTCTTACAGTCATGACTATGGCTATAGGCAACGGTTCACAGAAGCACATCATTTATTAATTAGTCCATTGCAACCATCATTAACTTTGACATGTTGAGAAAATCACGTACATTTTTCTTGAAGGATCAGACAGTCTCACATTGAATGAACATTTCCAGCTCACAGAAACACTTTCCTTCGATTACATATCAGATATCAGTCATGTCACAATAACTGGAGCGCGTACTAAAACCCCACAATGACTGCTGAAGCTGCTAAACAACGCATGAACATGTTCAAGTAAACAAAACATTAAATGTGAAATTAAACATTTAAATATTGCTAAAGGGAACTTTACCTAAACGGAAGCTTAAAGAGGAACTCCACCCAATTTTCATTCTGTATAATTAAGTGTTTGGGATGTAAACAGAGTCATTCAGAGAGGTTTGATGTGAAATGCTCTGTTCGAGAGTAACTTCAGATTTATTCACAGTAGTGAATAGGAACCACACGTCTACCTTTAAAAGCTCCCTCACAAAAAGTTATTGCATAAAATGGTCATGAATATGCCACTTGATGTCTGACACATTGTGTTATGATGGTTTTGTGATAAAGTTTTGGTATAAAATGTATTTGATGTGTTTATTCTAATCCAGTCATGCCTAGTACATGCAGGGCATTGTGAGGCAAAATAGTCCCCAAAAACATCCATTATTTTATCATCATCAACATTACATACTGTATATGAACTCGGAAGATGCATCTAGGTTCCCTGGTGGCTTTGGATAGTAAACAAAATGGCTATGTGTGTTGTAGACATGACAACCCCTGGTTGCCATCACCACCACTGTAAAGAAATCTGAGTCTCTAAAATGAACCCTTTCACACTAAAGCACAACAAACGAGTCTGTTTACATCTCAAGAACCAAACTGGTTCATGGACATGGGCTCACTTTCTGAAAAACATCTTAGAATAGCGATAATCTTAATGTGACACTCGCTCTACTATTTGCAAATCACATATTTTCCCAGTATGTGTAAGTACCGGTTGCCAGTATGAAAAAGGTAACACGGCTGACCTATGCACGCTCTGTCCACGTTCTTTTGAGGCAGCTGTTGTGATTTTGGGAAAGCTCTACAGAACCCTGGTAAAAATCATATTCAGCCTAATGAAAAAGTGTAGAACACTATTCTGTTTCTGTCAAAATCCCTCAATTTAGAATTATTTTAAATGATACTTTTTTGTAAACACGTTCTTACAGTTGCCTAAAGTCCGGTTTTCAGGTTGTGTCTGGTTATCTGGTTTTGACAGTCATTTATCTAGCACTGCAGTGTTCTCCTAAACTGTCCTGGTCTAAAAATATAAACAATTAAATTTTGTTGTGCTCTGCCTGTTTGTCAGACCCTCATTCACCCCTTCCAACTGCCAATTTTAGGCCAGTTGTGTTATTTAGCTTCACTGATTTTTTTTAATGCAATGGGCAATCATAAAAAGAGCTAGCAGAAATCAGTGTCTGTCTAAAATGAATGAGCGCAAAGAAATCATCAAAAGAGCACAGCGCTCTCTCCAAGAAGAATGGCGTCATACTGAATAATCAGCAAAATGCTGAATACATAATGTCAGCATAATTACTGTTAAACATCATGCCGTTTCTTCCATGAAAGCCCATCAAATTCTCAACAAACTGATGTCTGTCAAAATTCCTAATAAAGAAAAACAAGACAGACGAAGACTGCATCATATCTGCTGAACTATCATTAGTATATCACAAATTTAAACACCATGTCAGCTGCTTACCACAGATATGCCTACTAAACGACTTTCAATTCATTAAAAACTTCTATGAGCTTGTTTTGAAGAACAAGCCAGTGCTGACAGCAGAAATGTCAAAGATAAAATGTAGCTGGAAGAGACATTAGGGGTGAACAGAATTTTGAATTTAAATGTGTCTTGATTGGTGTCCAGTGAACTTGTCCTACTTAGCTAAAGGAACACAGTAAAGCTCAGAAGTGTGGCATTTTAAAAAGGAAACTGAATGTAATAAAGTAACTCTACACAAACACTGTAGCGACCTTTTATGAACAGCTACAAACTGCAGTTCTTTATTAGCTTGAGTGGGATTTTTACCAGCAGAGCGCATTTGTGGGCAGAACATAGAGAGGTCAACTGATAAGCCCACTCACAATGTAGATAAATGATCACAATTATCATTTTAGTCGTAATTGCATGGCCCTAATCACCACTGCACGGTGTGACATTTACACACAAATGCAGTTCTGTGTTAGGTCTGCTATATCTACCAAGCAATCTTCAGGTCTGGTGCTAACAAATCCGGTCTGCTACAAGACAGCAGACGATGGCTGTGGCCCTAACAGGAGCACAGCAGGATACGCTATGGCAGTCACGTTGCAGGCGCAAGGAGGTGTCCAGGCCAGGAGTGTGATTAAGGGAGGGACTTCATTGATGAAGGCGGAGGGCGGCCAGAGCCACTTGGCAGAGTCTGGTGTAAATGTCAGCTCCAGAGGAAATCAATAAGGCAATATGAGTTCAGAGAAAATCTGCCTGTCAGACACCACAGCACCTGAAAACGTGTGACATGTGTTGCCAGAGGTTTTGTGTCTATAAGAAAGACAAAGATGCAGAGACAAAGAAAACTACAGCAGGCAGCATAGTTGCACACCTGACTTTTGGCTACAGCTGTCACTAGTGATTCAATTAGTAACTGAGTAATCTACTGTAATCAGAGATGACAAAGAATAAGAATCAAAACATGATCTACAAGGAATCAGAGTCCAAACAATAAAAAAGACTTTATTGGACAATAACAAATCACAGTCTTTTAAAAGGTCCAGGCAAATGCAAATATGTAGGTCCTTCAGGCTCTATTTCTTACTGTAAAAGAGACCAGTGGGAAAATATGAAATATTATCAAACTGCAAAACAAGCCACTTATCACAGGTGATACACTGTGAAAATACATTTTAATCAAAGATTTTTTTTTTTTTTTTAATGAAGTAATAAAGTTTAATCTATTACTCGAGACAAGCCAAATTCCAGAATACTGTCCAAACTTCTCCTCCCCTCATGTTGACATCTCTGTCTCATCTCTGGCCAGAACATAGCTCTCTTGTCCTCAGCTCCTTTCATGGCCAGCCAAAAAGATGGCCTTCTCAGTGGGCAGCCAGCCGGTCGCAGGTGGAAGAAGGTGAGACGAATGGTTCTTGCGGCTCCAGAGGCTCCAGTGGCCCAAACCGGATCCTGCCCTCAGCGGCAAATGTCAGTGCGCACACAGGACCGAAACCTGAGTGACCTCCACCTGGCCACAGCAGAATCAATCAGACTGCAGGCTCAAACACCTGTATCTGGGCAGCCAGCAGGGGCACCTGCCTGCACTGCCATCTGGAAGCTGGACACACCACACCTGCTGGGCCAGTGAATGAGGAGCGGAGTGTAAGCAATAAGCACTGCCTTCCAGCTCCAAGCACAGCAGTGAGCAAGAGATATTGAAAAGCAGAGAGAGATACAGAGGGATAGGCCTTGGCTTACAGTTCACACAGCTGTCTTTGAGATGTTGTGTTATAATAAATCAGGCTGGAAGGTTTGGCAGATGGGAAATGTTTCATATTTCACTAGGAGCTTACTGAGAAGACAAGGAAAGCACTATCCTTTAACACTGATATACATAGCTTTCCTCACTACTTCTTCACCACTACAAGGCATGCATCATCATTAACAAGCTTCAGATTAATCACAGTTAATTGAAGTAATGGAGACTTTCTTCATACCACAGCACTGAAGGTCAAGGTGTAGCCATTTATTGCTTTTGCCATTATGTTTTTGGCGTTCTCCGACAGTTTTCTAGTGCACTGCATACTATAATTTTGATCTTTATGACTATTTAGATTAACTGAACTTTTATTATTAAGATTAAGAGACCCTCATTAGTCCCACAATGGTGAAATTTCAACTCTGCATTTAACCCATCCATGAAGTGAAACACCACATACACACTAGTGAGCACACACACACTAGGGGGCAGTGAGCACACTTGCCCGGAGCGGTGGGCAGCCCAATCCGCAGCGCCCGGGGAGCAGTTGGGGGTTAGGTGTCTTGCTCAAGGACACCTCAGTCATGTGCCGTCGGCTCTGGCGACCTTCCGGTCATGAGGCTGGATCCCTAACCTCCAGCCCACGACTGCCCCCAGTTATACATGATAAAAGATATTGTAGTGGTGTATGCATCTTTTTGTGCCATTTGTAGATGATTATATGGTAGGCTACATTTTATGTCTGTTTGCCCATGAGTTCCATTTCCTACATTTAAGCAGGTTAAATTCAACTCACCTATTCATGTTCCACACACAAATGCATTCCCTTCATAGAAACTGGACAACTTTTACATTTCTTTGGCAAAAATAGCTTTGAACCCAATGAGAAACTGTAGCCATCTTTGTTTAGAGTTGCTACCTAACATTGAGTTTTCAGTGTAAGATGCTATGCTATCATGCTGGTAGATGTTGAAGATAAGTGAAACAAGCAGGTTGGAGACACAACAAATTTGCGAATGCACACTAAATTTACTTTAGAACACTTTTGTTGTTTATTGATTGTATTGTAGTCGGTATTGTGTTATGCTCTCTTGTAAAGCTCAGAAGCGGGCATCTCACCACTTTGCAGCAGTTTCAGATCACGTTACATAAAAAAACTGGTGCACTAGGCTAAACGCAGTGTTTACGGACTGTGTGCATGGTAAAACAAAATGCCCTTCTCTTGCTCATACATATGGACTTGAGGGAAAGAGGAGACCTCACAGAAAGAGAGCGGCGATATTACATATTCTACTAGATTTACTAGATTTACAAGTTCAAGCAACTTGTAGCCAGTTTTGCAGCAAATGTCCACTTTTAAAACATCGGTAAATTTTGTAAGGGTCTTAAGACGTGTTGCTGAGAGACTTCCTTTAATGATAGCAGCAGTTAAGACGGATGCACAGACAATGAACATGTGCTGAGAGAATCTTTGCCATCAGCATAATACTGTTAAACTCCCAGAATCATATGTGCACATGTGAGAAAATGCGACACAAATTGTGCTGCAATATGTGTCATTTCACAAACTTTTATTTTTTCTTAATCAGAGTAAAACAATCACCTCCTTATAAGGTTTGGAACTACCTTAATTTATTAACGCTGCTTTCTCAGCTACTGAACGTTGGTTTTCTGTTTTTTCTCCATCTTGTTGACGGCTTCGTTATTTGCCTGCCTTTTTTAGACTCTGCGCCTTGTGAGTGAGCAGTTAGTGGGCACAGTCTGCATGAGCCGATTCAGCTTTAGTACAGTAAATATTAAATTCTGCCGCACTGTGGGGCCGCAAGTCCAAGAAAGCACAATTGTCCTTGCTCTCAATGCTAGTCAGCACAGACGTCTGTTAGCTGATGTAACAGATCTGGTGGTTGGTGTTTTCCTATGAGCGCATTTGGCTGTCCAATGACGTGTGAGCGGCCGCTCAAAAAGATGGCTGGCTTCCCAGGTCTCTGAGAAAGCCCGTGCTAGCCTCGCCCTCCTGGTGCTGGTTGTACCATGTGACTGGGGGAGTCCTAACTAGTGGGTGAAATTGGGTATGACTACATTGGGGAGAAGAATGGGGGGGGGGGGTTTCCCTCCTCAGCCCCCCAAAAAATTTGGCTGCATTGTGGCAGCATATTGCAGTCACATCAAGGCACATTTAGCACTGTGCCTGTACCTGAATATATGTCTGACCTTTTTGATCTGTGCTATGTGGTCCTTGCCAGCATTACATACGGCTTGTCCAACGTAGCAACAGTTTCTAGGAAAGAATGCATTTGTGTTCAGAGCAAAAGTTGATTCAATTCAATTCATACCACAGCAGAGTCACAGAGCCAACCAAACATTCATGCTTTTACGAATAATGGGTCTCAGTGCAAAGTGTAACAAAACTGAGTGGTGTTTACTAAGCCATTACTATTCAGCAGGGCTAAGCAGCCATCTCAGAAGCTGGGCTGTCTGGTACAGAGGCAGGGTGATGGGAGGGCAGAGAGCAAGCTCTGAGTATGACTAAGTGCTGCTTGGAGATCCTGATCACTCTGCCTGAGGAAGAAAAAAGCCCTCAGACCTGCCCTAGTTTTGGACAAGATTATTAAACCAAAGTATTAAAGATTGGCTGGAGCTTGGAGTTTCTTGGGGGTATAATATAAGCGAACTGCAGCCCACAGGTGAATCTTTCTCAGCACCAGTATTCCTTCTGCAAGAGCAATAGTACAATCAGGAATTGTCATTATGTCTGATACCCCCACTCTGAGGATGATCGCTGTGTGATCGGCGCTGCAGATTGCAGTACAATCCAGAGTTCAATGGCTGCATAAGAACTGTTGCTGTCTCTAACCCATTCACAACAGACTAAGGCCTGCAAGGGCAAGGAATAAATGTTTGAAGCACAAGCATCTCTGAGAGACAGAAAAGGAGAATAAAAAAGAGAAATAAAGAAAAGAAAGCACTGGCCTTCTCCACTGTGTCAGCATGAGAGTGAAAGGCGCAGTGGAGACTGAGCGATTGTTTTCCGTGCTCGATTATCTACTCTCCTTAACATCAGACTCAGGCCCCAGTCGAAGCTTCATTTATCAGTTTAAAGGGCAAGTGTGCCAATAAGACCTCCGGCCTATACTCTCCCCCACCTTTTCTTTTCAGTGGAGAGTGAATTGAGAGATGCTGGTCAATGGGCTGCAGGAAAAACGATTTCTTCTGATGTTTTGTCTGTGTTGGGTAAACTTCCAAGCCAAAAACTTTGGCAAGTGCAGAGGTATTGAGCAGGCTACTCACCCAGTTTCCTTCCTTTTGTTACTGTATCCCTGTGGAGTGACTGCAAAGGTCTCGGACTGGCCTGTAAAAATGCTTTTGAAGGAGACTCAGTGTGAGATGAGTCAGAAGGCTTGGCTTTTGTCTCAGCGCAAGAACTTGGCTAGTCGCTGTTTCATATCTGGACTTCACACCCATACCCCAGCTCCGGCTGGACGCTTTGTAAGGCTCTGGCTTTTCATCTTGCAAATCTCTTCCTCCTGCTCTGCCTTTGTGAGCTAAACCCCACTGATTAATGGCGTGTACCAGGGGAGCGCAGCATTCTTCACTGTCAACAATGCCAAAAGGATGATTTAGCCATCGTCAAAGCAACTAGCAAACTCACAGTATAAAAGGCCTTATTCTGCATGCAAATGAATCCGTCCTTTTGAGATCTTTTGATGCATCTTCACGTTTGATGTCACTCTCGCTTTCTACTACCCTCTTCCCTTGTTCTCGTCTCGTTCCCTCATTCCCATCTCCAGTTGCTCAATCTCCTGCTGCAGCTCCAGTGATGAAGGCCATAAGCTGATATTTGTATTTCCTCACTTCGTTAAATTCAAACTCTTTAATAAGAGCCAAATGCGGGGGTAAAAGGCTGTGCACAGTGGTGGGGAAAGGTTATTTCCATTCTACTTCATCATCTCCACAGGGAAAAGCAAAACAAAAAAAATCCATTTTGTCTGAATCAATATATTTACTATCTTCTCCCCGAAATAATCGACAGCATGTCTTTTGTTCGCCACAGAAAGAACCTAAAAGGAACTTAAAGGTTACCATGCTGAAGTTGTTTCACAATTCCAGAAAAAACACTCAGCAGAGGAAAACAGGGAGGTAATGCCCATAATTCATCTCTTGCATCCCTGGAGCATTCATTTCCATAATGCTGTTAACTTAAAAAGCACCCAAATGTGGTACATAACAAGGGCTTATCTTAAAAGCCAGTCATTTTTTTCCTCACAATGCAAAACAGTGTATTCTGCTCCATTCGAGCACTGTATTCATGCCTGATATTCATAGTTTCCTCAACACTACCTCGCACTTGATTCAGCGTAAAAAGGCTGATCCGGCTAGACTGGAATACTAAACACTGGAGGTCGTCTTGCTTAAAAAGCTTCCTTGCCATGCAGTGAATGGACAAATTTAAGCTTAATAGTGCCGTCATTTGTCACTCCATTTAGTAGAAAGTCATTCGGTTCATACTTGACACAAAAACTGTTTGTTTTGTAATGACAGATTGAGAGGTTTCACACCGGCAGGATGCTTCATTTTGGCCCAGACACTTATTTTCATGAATGTGTCATTACTAAGCAATTTTCTTCAACAGCTTCATCTTGCAAACTCTGCATCACTAGCAGTTAACTACCTCTGCTTCTATGCGCAACAAACACCTTATAATTCAAATATGCCTATTCTGAGACTGTAAATATGTCTTTGTTTTATGTCTGTATTCATATAATTGTGATGTGGCATTGCAGGATGTTTACTCATAGCGCTGTTGTCGGAAGAAATCTTATATCTCCAAAATGAGAAGTTTACAGCAGAAAGAAAAAGCGTACTTTACTTTTAATGTAAGTCAATGTAACCAGACATTTTTTTCCAAGTCATTTTGGGTCGTTTCTTTTGGTCCATTCATCATGAAATTTATGCACAATGTATAGGACCATGAGTCTTATCAAATTATGTCAAAAACTGAAAATCCCCAAAAATGGAGATTACAATGGAGAAAACAAGTGACAACAGTGATAGGCTACTGCACAACGGCGATTCAAGCATGGGTAAGTGATCAGAAATACAAGAGTTTAAGATCGACTCAGGCTTCATGAGATACATCATTATGAACAGAGATGCATTCAACAGTTATTTTGTCCATTCACCATCTCACTTTTTAATCTATTCAATGCCGAAGTTGCAAAAGCAGTTTTGAACGTAATGTTTTGGGACGTCACAAAAACCAAGGCATATTCATATATCTGCCTATTCAGACTCCAGCAGTGCCCATTCTCGCTGAAGTTATAAGACGTGTCTCAGTATGAATGAGCTAAACAAACCAGAGGTAAATTTACACTGATCATTCTTCTAAAGGCACAGAAAACAGCTTGTTTAAATCTGAAGGATAAAGAGAAGTTGGAAAATAGTCATGTACAAAGTAGTTTTGAGGTTTGTTTTTTTTTTTTCTTTTTTAGTACATAAACCCATGCAAACATCATAATTAGACCTCAGGAAAAACTAAAATACAAGAAAAAAAATAAACTTACATTACATAAACCTACACTTGAGAACCAAGTGTGAGTCCTTGTTGCAAACTTTTTGGAGGACTTGTTTTTATTAAAAAACTGTTCGGTTCAGCCTCAGATTCAAATAAGTATCTGGGGCAAACTACAGCAGCTGTGAAAAGTGGAATTTAGTTTAATACATTTCAAACACATCCTTTTCCATGAAATATCTGCCTGCCTTATTCCCTTTAAACGCAATCAATCACTGTCCCCCTGAGGACCCTCTGTCTTCCACTGTTTTCTGTTCCTATTTGTTTCCATGCTACTGCATCTGCTGTAAAATCCACTTTTAACTACCGTCATAAAATGATTCAAGCTAATAAAGAACAGCCATTTGCAAGTTTTATTATATCCATTCAAAGCCTCCCACGGATGCTTTTGGAATCTATACTGCTTTTATAGTTGGTAAAACCCATTTAAAAAGATTAACCCATATATGTTACTCTTCTGCAGGACGTGAGAATGAAGCAGCCTGAATTTTCAGTAGACGTCTGTCCAATGTTCTTTTGATCTTCGTTCTAATTTGGAAACTTGTGCGGATATCTAGCCATTGTTCGCACTGTTGGTTCCATATGAGGAGGAGCAGTGCTGAACAACCAGAATGATTCTCTCCGCCACAATATAACCTGCCATTCTCCTCTTTTGCCATTGGACTACATTAATATATATCACACAGTATAAAAAGAACACATCGCATAGCACCCCTCGCTGTACAGCACACAATATGGCTGTCATTGTTGAGCGAGTACAATATCAATCAATAGGAAGTAACTGCAGTTGTACAATTTCTCAGTGACAAGTTTTTCCCAGAGTCAGGGAAAGCAGTTCATCAGCAGAAAATGTCCCATTCATAATAATCGAATTTGTTTGCATATCATTGTTTGAAAAGAAATGTCAGGCAAAACAAAGAGCTGTGATTAATTGTATTATCTGCAGACATGAGTTTCTTATTCTCCGTGTTTGAAAAGATTTGCTGCATGTTACAAGATAGCAAAGTGACACTCCACAGCGTATTGCACTTCGCAGTGCTTTGAACCAAAGAAACAAAAACTCACAGGCTTGTTTTTATCCAGCGTCACGACACGGTGTCATACATTTTGATTTGAGGCCTTTTTATTTGCCATGTTCATATCAAGTAAACGAGAGTTTGAAATGTCCACGAAAAAAAAACAACAAAACATAGTGGCTGTCCACAAACAAGCGTCTGCTACTTTCATCAAATTTGAAGCCCATGTCCTATATTTTTTGTATTTTATTATTTACTTATGGTTTATGCACAAAAGCTTCCCTCTGTTGCTTAGAATTAAACAGGCTGTCTATGTAATTTAGCCATTAAGACTGATACAGCAGCATGACTGAGCCCCAATGCACAAAGGAAGGTCCACAAAGGCATGGCTGGGTGAGTTTGGTGTGGAGTTTGACTGGCCTGCACAGAGCCTTGAACTCAACCCCCCACCCCCCACCCCAACACACTCACTCACACACACACACACACACACACACACACACACACACACACACACTCAGATAATTATTTGTTACTTTCCTCAAGACCAGACAATGTTGTAATCCTAATGGCTTGGCAAAGAGAAACTCACACTGACCAATGATGTATTTAGAAATAAGCTGTGGCCACTCGATCCCTGTGATATAGTGTGAGAAACCGTTGTCAGCCATTTCTCAATGGGGGAAACAGCACTGCATCATACGCCTGACAAAGCATGTTTTATCACATAGCCATCGCTCAGCAATGCACTGCCACGTAAACACCCGCATAGCTGAAATTCACACAACTGACTGTGCTGGTGCCATGACCCGGGGCACAAAAAACGCTCATGGCCAACTCAGACACTGCCACACGATGTGTGGCCTGACTTCATTTCTGCTTAGCTTGGTCCTAGTAACCCAATACTGTCATTATGAGAGGCTTACTTCTCCCTGAAAATAAAGCAGATTTGTGCTCCAGCTGAAAGCAAGGAAAAGCACACTGAAGTGATGAGGAGGAAAAAAACATAAGGAGACAGATAATCTCTCCATATAGTCATCTTCAGTTCTCTAAGCGAGAGAGCACAAGGTGAGAGACACATTGATGAGCTAGAGACAGAGCAGCTCAGGAATAACGGTGGATAAATAGGGCTGTTCTAAAGCAGTAAGGAGGAATACTGAGAAAAAGCAGTTTCATCTATATGGAGGTTAGAGTCAAGGTCAACAAGGAAAGGGATCATAATAAACGCAAAGCGAGGCGGCAGAATTTCAGAACACGTCAGCCGAAGATAAATATTTGGCATACTGCAAAATAATGCAGCCCTTCGAAAGAGGCTCCCGTCTATAGAATTGCGCAATGTAGTCCCTCAAATCACTCGCAGCAAGATTACCTGTCAGTCATGACAGAGAAGCACAGAGCAATTCAATCTCACTGGCCACATACATCCCTTTCTCTTCCTCTTCAAGGAGGCTGAGATATTCCAGCCTCAGTGGCAGACGATGTCAGACAATTGAGACACAAATACACAGCAGATGGCCTGTTCTGTTAGCGTATTGGAGGAAAAAAAAGAAAAATCCCTTTGCTATTTGTCTGCTACTGTACCAGATCTGCTGGCCCAGTAGTTGACACTTCAAAAACGAATAAGACATCTCTCTGAATTTCGTGTTTCTATTTCTGCATGGAATACTTATTCTTCACAGGACAAAAAAGGAGCAGGAGGGCAGATGCGAGATGCTAGTAGTTTCTTCTGATGTTGCTACTACAATATATCTCAATTAAATTGTTGTAACTGACATTGCAGTTTCAAAGCATAGTAGAAGCATCTGAAGCAACATGGATGCTAGATGTCTACATGCTAGATTTTCTTCAAATTCTTCTATCACGAAAAAGCCATACTTGACGTTGCAGGTTCAAAGCATGCTGGCCTTGGCCACGGGGCATCTACTGGGGTTTGAAATGTCAGCGAAAAGTTTGCAGAGTCATTGAGCTCTACTCATTTAGCATAGTGACCTTGGCATTTGTGTAATAACAATCATTAGATAATGGCTGTGGCCTTGCAGCTATAGTGCGGGTTATTACTTAATCATTCAGTCTAATTGCTTGTTATCCAGCTCTTTCAGGCATCAGTCCCATTCAATTAATTGAGGATTTTATTGGATGCAAATCCTCACCCAAACGAGCCATTCTGCAGCTGCAATCAGGCTCAGCATAAGGTGACTCTGCATCAAAATCTATCAAGTGTGCCTCATCAATTCCCTAGCAACCATCACAAAGAAAGCTCTTTAGCTTTTCCCTGAGTGTGACAAATTCTAAATTCAGAAGACAGACTGACTTGTAGGAAAAGAAAACAAGATGATGGGCTGAAGGAAAAAATTTAATTTATTTCTTTATTTCCCTTTTTTAATACAGCCAAGCCAATGTTACAGAGGGCATGGAATGATGAAGATGGGTTGGGTCAGAGCACAAGGCGTAATCTTTTCTGTGCCCTTACTGGAAATGGTCTGATAACGCAGCATGTCTCATCTCAATAGATAAGGCAGAAGAAAACCTTTTGGCGATCTGTGGAAGAAAGAACATTGTCCAAAAACACAGTGACAGTTTGTCCAGCTCTGATGCTCTCCATGCAAAATTAACTATGGCCTCTGTTCTGACTTTTTTTCTGTTATTGCTCTACCTGTTGAAGCTGGTGCTTGTAATTCAGTGGTGGAACTTCCCAAGAAAATGCAGTCACTCAGTCCCTTCTGATGTAAAGACTCTTCAAGCAAAACCCAGATTAACACCTTATTAACACCTACTCATTCGTACCTCATTTCTGAATCACTGTCATTTCTCTTATACCCTCTGGACTTATCTTTGATGTTTTATTGTGCACTTACTTACAATGGTTATGGAATGGCTCATCTCATTTACAGCCTCTTCATTATCTCCAGGTACTTTGCATGTTTTGTAAGCCACTCTGGATAAAAGTGTGCTAAACAGTCTAAATGGAAATGGAAATTCCAGAATGAACTTCCAGGTCTTGGAAGTAGGATTTGAAGAGGGGTGTATCAAATTCAATACAGTAACAAGATGTAAGATTTATTTATACAGCACTTTTTTTTACAAAAGGCAGCTTTAAATGGTTGGTATAGTGTAGTGTGTAACACCTCTGCCTTCAACGCTGTAGACTGGGGTTCAATCCCCTGCCTGGGCAAGCACCCTACACTATACCAATAAGAGTTCTTGGGCAAAAATCCAAACACTACCTTCGTCTACCTGTATACAGAAAAAAAAATATGGATAAGAGCGTCTGCCAAATGCCATAAATGTAAATGAGGAAGCCAAGGGTGACAATGGCTAGGAAAACCTCCCTAAGAGCAAGAAGAAGAAACCTTGAGAGGAACCAAGACTCAAAAAGAGCAACATTAAAGAGTAATATGAATAACAAATAAGATTATACAATAAATATGCAAGGGGGAATAAGGAGTAAAGAAACCAGCCTGTCATTGGACAGAAATATTTAAATCAACCAATGATAACCGACAATTGATCAGAGTAAGAAATGTGAAACAGATCTATGAAAGCAAGTCACTAGGGGTGCAACGATTATTCGCCTTAGTCGACTAAAATCGACGACCAAGTTAGTTGCCAGCTAATTTAGTAGTCAATTAGTTGGTGATGTCATTACGTGTCTGTCTGGCGTTCACTACGAACGTTTTGACCGCTCACAAGTACAAATGTGTGAGAGCTACACAAAAAGGTAGTCAGTTGTGCTATTTGTAAAGCCGAGCTTAGATGGCTATAGGAGCACATCCTCCATGCTGGAGCATCTGAAGAGGAAACACAGTAGCTCACTTGATGAAGAAGATATCGCAGTAAGATACCCTGCGTCCCAAAAAACACACTAGTTCACTAAATGGTGTGTAAAATAGTGCATCTACCATTAGTAGTGCACCCATTAGTGGTTTGGGATGCGGTAATAGTTGTGCTAGCGAGTTAGCTAACGTTAGTGTAGTCCTACTTCATGTTCTGAGCTGAGCTGTAACATTTTCTAAATGTTTCGAAATGCATTTTCTCTGTAATCTTTAATGAAGCTGAAACAGAGAAGCACATAACGGTTATTCACAGCGACCCTGTTCACTTCCAGATAACGTTTACAGTTTTAAACACAGCATCGTCGTCTTAACGCCGAGGCCGCCGGTGCGCTCAAACTCGGCGAACACAGGAGATCCAAACAGTTTACTGTTCTCCTCGAACGCTTGGCTCCAGACAGTTTAAGGACGTAGTTCATTACCTTTGGAATGAAGTGTTTACACAATTCGTTCAAATTTAAGGAGCACGGAGAGACGCTGACTTTCTTCCGGTTGAATGAAGACCCGCGTCTGTAGAGTTTAGTGGTAGCAAAGTGTAAACAGACAGCAGAGCACAGACTTCACTGTTTGTTTAACAATTAAATTTAAATTTAGATTTGTTTTTATTTTCTTGATTAAAGAAAAACTGATTTGATTTTACTATATTTTGCACATGCTTGGTTGTAAATTTTGACAGGAAAAATATATTGAAATATATATATATATATATATATATATATTTTTTTTTTTTTTTTTTTCTCTTTTGTATTAGCAGGAGAGTTCATTAAAACTCTTGAATGTTATTCATCTATACTGTCTTCATTGTTAGTTAGCAAATGCACGAAACAACCTCAAGCTAAATTTAAAAGCTAGTAGTCACATAAAAGGTATTTGGTAATGTAGTGATTGATAATCCGAATAATTGATTATTTGTTCAGTAATTGATCAATTATTCGACTATCAAATTAGTTGTTTGTTGCAGCCCTGCAAGTGACCAATTGAATAGAATTGTATCACAGTGAAAAAGAGAATTAAATCCATGAAAACCGGTGACCACTATTAGAAGCCTATCATGATGACCAGTTAAAATGAATGCATGAAGAACTCAGAATAGAGTGAAGCAAGTGAACAATGTCTGAGAGTGAATGGCTCTAGTATGCAGGGGCATGCAGGTGAGTCCTCCTGCACAGCAGGAGAGTGACTGGATATGCAAGAGGCTCCAGAGGCTCTCACTGATTTGCACAAGGACATGCTACAAACTACAATTTTAGATTTTTTTGAGCAAAGGCATTCTGTTTAACTGTGTACCAATCTGCAAGCAGAGCCCTGTAGAATCAATACTTTTTATCACATTAAATATCGATGAGAATCAAATCTTGACCAAATTTTAACCTTTGGCATGAGAATCTGAAAATATGAGTATCGATACATCAGTAGTTGCATGGTTAAATGGTGCTTCAAAGCAAGTGAACTAGGCATAGTGCTAATGTAGTCTTGTTATTTATTCAGATTGTTGAGGCTTCTCTGGCTTAAGGAGCAGGGTAATAGAAGAGGTTTCACTTCCTTTGATCCTTCACCACACCTGCCCTTCACTTACTCCAGCTCCTCAACAAACAGGCAGACAGCAACTAGACCTGTGAACTACACACAGCCACCTAGACTTTGCTAGCAAAAAGAAATCATAAAAATCATATAAAGTTCATGGAAGTCTTGCTAGCCAGTGCTGATTTTTTTTTCCTCTGTAATGACTCTAATCTTCCTCCATTTGCCATGCTCAGCCTAAGCCACAACTCTGCCAGCTTAATGCATTAAGCAGCAGCAATTGCAACACATAATGGCACATGATGGCCCAGTGCTGGTGTGTTATGGACAAAGAAAAGGGGACGTATTACCTACAGCACTCAGCACAAAAAATGCACACTTAGTGTGCTACATAAAAAGGACAAAATGAAGAAGCCTCATTCATGGGAATCTTTTCTTTTGTACGTGCGCAACAATTGTAAAGAACATAACATCTACATGTACCACTTAACAAATCAAAAGGAGCATATGTGGAATAAAAAAGCACAAACAAACAAACCAACCAACCAACCAACCACTGTCAGCAATACACTTCAAATGTAGAAAACAATCATTACAACATTGAACTTTATTCAGCCTTAGAATCAACAACAACCAGATTAAAGGTGGGCAAAAATGTAATACTGCAACATTCAAAGACATCACAATATGGAACTGGCACAATCCACCAGTGCCAAACAAACAAATACATGCCAAGGATCTATGACTACAAGGAACTGTATTTTAATTGCACAGCGTTCTACAAATACTGATGACACTTGCAAAGTGCTCAGAAAAGTACATCAGTATTTTCACATAATTTATCACAATACCGATAGCGCGTCTTCATATAGTCTGACCTTAAGCCAGTTGTGATAGCTGCGTTCCAAAGCCTAGTCTCCAGTCAAGGTAGGGGGGTCCTTGGTAGGACTGTCCTATGAAGACTCCTCCTTAGTAGCCTATTAGTCACACAAATAGAACGGTCCTGTGGCCACCTGTTGACGTCACTACAAAGGCCCCGCTTCTTGCAATTGCAAAGCTTGCGAAGGAACTGGTGAGAGACAATGGAGCATTGTGTTTATGGCAACAAGCTTATGTAGTATGATGTCGCTGTTGTCGGAAGAAAACCCTGTATTTCCAAAATCATGAAAAATATACTTTACTTCTAATTTAAGCCAATGGAACCAGACCCAAGCCCCCCCCCCCACCCCCCCACCCCCCCCACCAAGTCATTTTGGGCTGTTTCTTTTAGTCCATTCCTCTTCAAATTTACACATAATATAAATTTCTTATAGAAATTTGCAGACAAAATGACCAGTATGTCCAACAGCAGCAACAAGCTCTGACAAGCTCTGCTCCAACATCTTCAATTTCAGGCATTTTTGTGAAGCTGATTTTTTTTGTACACAAAATACGATATGTATAAGAAGGGTCCTTCGTTTGGGAACAGCCTTCTATAATGTAACGGCCGAGAAATGCAGCCTAGGCTTTGGAACGCAGCTACTGTGTACCATCTTAACAGGAATCATATCTATAATAGGATGGCGCTGCAGCCTTCTCCAGGCGAAGTCGCAAAAGAATACAAAAATACAGCATGTGCTTAGTCCACAAGAACACTTTGAAATAAAGTGTATGGGATATCAATGACATTTGTGAACTATCGTACTTCAGAAATATCCCAGTGAGAGAGGAATGCGTAGGTGTGTGTACAGGTCTGTGCAACGCAGTAGCCTGTGAGATACCACAAAGGCAAAATGCTGCTTCAACTCTCAGAGTCTTCCCTTTGTACACTGGCTGAATTTTAAACAGCACAGAGGCTCCATAACAGAGCCTCCGTAACAGAGTGTGTTCTCCTCTGGGTCTTTCAGCTTTTCACCATCACACAATGCCTACACTAGCTGCACGACATACATAGAATGGATCCTAATGCAATACTGCTGCAATAAGTTGTTTATAATATATGTATCAGTGTGTCCACAGTATGTTGAAATATGTTAACTGTATGTCATACTGGAATGCGTTAAAATGTGGTCTACACATACCGTAGAGCACATACTCTTCTTGGTATCACAATACCAAGATGATGAAAAAGGAATCGTGAGATTCAGTGATAATTATACATGATGGCACAGGTGTGTTACGGACAAAGAAAGAGGAAGTGTAAACTACAGCACAAACAGTTGCACAGTTGCATGATGTGCTATAAAAAGAGGACAGAAAAAAGAAGCCTCATTCATATTAGGGATGTGCACGCATACTCAAGTGCTCAGTTAACCATGCTACTCTGAAATGCAAGTACCTCAACTTGAGCATACAGCAAAAGACACAATGTTAAGGATGCGACTGAGTAGGCAGAGACAGCACAAATCTCATCTCTAAATAGGCTAGGCTGATGTTACATTCAAAAAGAGTTAGAAGATGTTATCTGACAAACTAACATGTTGGCACATTGTCAGATGAGGAAGAAACCTGTAGAAGACAATAGAGTAGAGTCCCCATCAGCTTTCTGTGTTACAGGTAAGCTGTACTTTTAGCTCACTGGCTCATCTGAGGCAGTGTCCATTATGTTACTCATCAGACACGGAAACCTACTGATTTCCCTCAGCTATTTTTGAATAATGGGGGTGTTTTCACACTAGAAAAGAGTTTTCACACTTTTTTCCTGGACCCAGGACTGCTTGCTCTGCCAGTGCGCTATGTTAGGTCGAGTGTGAGAGCTGCTTTGGATGCTGGGAGTGGTTCAAAAAATGATCTCTGGTCTTCCTGAAATCAGTGGTCTGGGATTCAATTCCAGCAAACTCTGGTATGATCCACTACAAGTGTGGAAGGTATCTGCTCCCGCTGCCACGTTTGGGGTTGCGTGATTGGTAAATTTTGTAACGTGGCTGTTTGTGACATTGGGGAAATGCCATGTGTCCACAAAAGGTGTTCTTCATTGCATGTTTGTATCCAAGGAAATGAATAAAAAGCAGCATACAGATGAAGCTAGCGTCTACCATTTTCTAAATCTGCTCATAGAAAGGTGATGTATGGAATTGCGTATTCTTGCTACAATCCGGATAGAATTGAGCTACTACACCAAACGACTGCAGAATTGGTCCTGGGTGCAGATTCAAGTATTCAGGCCAAGTGCAAAAATGCCCTAAAACATACATTTTGAAATGTATTCCTCTGCATGCGATGTCACCTAAAGGGGTAAGCCACAGATCTACAATAGTTTATACATACACTAAATACACTATATTGCCAAAAGTATTCGCTCATCTGCCTTCACACGCGTATGAACTTGAGGGACATCCCATTCTTAATAGGTCTTAATTTGATATTGGCTCACTCTTTGCAGCTATAACAGCTTCAACTCTTTTGGGAAGGCTTTCCACAAGGTTTAGGAGTGTGTTTATGGGAATTTTTGACCTTTCTTCCAAAAGTGCATTTATGAGTTCAGGCACTGATGTTGGACAAGAAGCATTAAGAGTTCCTTTCACTGGAACTAAGGTGGCCGAGCCCAACTCCTGAAAAACAACACCACACCATAATCCCCCCTCCACCAAACTTTACACTTGGCACAATGCAGTCAGACAAGTACCGTTCTCCTGGCAACAGCAAAACCCAGACTCATTCATCAGATTGCCAGATGGAGAAGCGTGATTTGTCACTCCAGAAACACGTCTCCACTGCTCTAGAGTTTACACTACTGCATTTTGCACTTGGTGATGTAAGACTTGGATGTAGCTGCTCGTCCATGGAAACCCATTTAATGAAGCTCACTACGCTGTTCTTGAGCTAATCTGAAGGCCACATAAACTTTGGAGGTCTGTAGTGATTGACTCTGCAGAAAGTTGGCGACCTCTGCGCATTATGCCCCTCAGCATCCGCTGACCCTGCTCTGTCATTTTACATGGCCTTTATATTGCTGTCATTCCCAATCGCTTCCACTGTGTTATAATACCACTGACAGTTGACTATGAAATATTTAGTAGTGAGGAAATTTCACGAGTAGTTGCACACATGGCATCCTATCATGGTACCATGCTGGAATTCACTGAGCTCCTGAGAGTGACCCATTCTTTCACAAATGTTTGTAGAAGCAGTCTGCAGGCCTGGGTGCTTGGTTTTATACACTTGTGGCCAGGGAAGTGTTTGGAACACCTGAATTGAATTATTTGGCTAGGTGAGTGAATGTCTTTGGCAATATAGTGTATTTGGTAATACTTTGAATGGTCTTTTGTAAATGATTAATAACCCTAAAAGAGTATCAGTAGCATATCAGCGAATTAGCTATAGTGCAGTATCTGAACAAATTGTACCTCTCAATATCATAATGGCACACTGTTAATACACATTACATTACGCTTACATTAAGAAGATGTATTGTTAATGTGTTACATTAAACTTTATATAGTACTTTCCATAAACAAAACCTAACCTTATACAACCTTACCCTAACCCTGGCCCTAATCCTCACCCTAAAATTAACTTCAACCCAAAACCTCATCCTAATCCTAACCTTAACCAAAACCTAATCTTAAACTCCACTTACAGAAAGGTGTCAGTAGCAAGTCTAAAACAACTTTTTGAGGACGCTTGACGGTGGAAGCTCAACAATACGTTGCTTCCAAGCAAAGATAGCTACAGTTTTTCACTAGTTGGAATGAGGTTGTTGACAATCTGTTAAACTTGTCCAAACTCACAACAGTTGCATCTGGACATTTGGGGTGATTGTAACTAGACAGTATTACAAGCACATACATGCTGTTCAATTATCACCTCTATCACATGCAAACGAAGGAGAAGGTGATGTGACTCACTTGTTTCTGAGGTCTTTTCTAAGCACAATCACAGATGTTTATGCATTCCAAATGTGCATCACAATCAGGCAGCTCTATCTTTGTCCATGTCACATATTAGTGTGTGATATATTAGCTAAGCATACCTACTCGCAGGGTACAGGAATGTGGAACTGAAGGCGTTTCCTGCACACATTGCTGGTGCAGTTCCGCAGAGGAGGCGCAGGTGCACTCTCTACTTCTCTTCCTCCACCTCCTCCTCTGTTCCCCCCTTCCTCACCCCCATCCTTCTCTCTAGCCCCCACACCACAATCACATCAAAATGACAGCTTGATAAGCAGCTGCGGTCGAGGTGAGCGCTCTCCTCTTGGTCCTAAGCATGCGGCGGTCTCCACAGTTTTTCTAACGCGACACGTTTAGCCGCCTGTCCCTAATTCCATTTCGGACCGGTGTCATTCCGAGGCCCGGAATATAACCAATTCCGAGGAGCAAATTGAGGGGCCATCAATTGTGTGAGGGTTGCATTGTCACCCTCAGATCTGGGGGTGTGCAGAGAGAGAGAGAGAGAGAGAGAGAGAGAGAGAGAGAGAGATTGGGAGAGCAGACGGTTGCGCCGCGGGTCAGACACCATTCTATACCCTCACAATAAATCTGATTTAATATCCATTGTGCCGCCACCCTAGCCAGCGATGCGTCAGGGGAAAAGGCTGGCGAAAGTGGCATAAATAAAAAGTGAAGGAAGCAGAATGGATATTGGAGGCATTGTTGTATTAAATCAGAATAATAAAGCCGTGCATGCACAAATAGGATTTAATAGAGATGTCTGGTGGCACAGAGGAGAGACACACAGACACACACACGCAGACCCACTCCTGAGACATGGCCAGCAGAGGCGCGGGGACACAGCTGCAGCAGCCAGTCTTAATCAAACCAGAATGAATCTCGGAGCTCGTCCTTAATGATGGGGCTTGTAACAGCAGACCCTGGACCAGAGCGCAGGCTGAAGTGTTAAGAGCCACCTGTGTAGAACATCACCAAGTCTGCTCTGGGGTCTGTGAATGTCACAGCGTTTCAGTTCAGCGCGACAGCCATGCTATTTTAAACAGCACTGACTTACTGATGCATTCAAGAGGAATAAGTAAGAGAGATAGTGCTGCTGCTGCTGCTGATGATTTAAGTGGAGGTCAAGTCACAGTGCCGACCACAGAACTAATGCATGTTTACATGCAATACGTTTATGTTTTAGAATGGTGAATGAAAGCGTGCTGGACTGAAAAATCAACGGCTCGCTCAGGAGGTTTCTTTTGTAAACCACGAACAAGTCCTTGCCCAGGTGTTTGTGCTCAGCCTTATTATTCTGTTTGTGCCTGTTCAGGCATTCTGGAAATGTAATTAGCTTCATGGCTGCCAACCCCTGCCTGAACTCTTAACATGTTTCGTAATTCTGCCCTAAACTCGCTGAAATTCTTACCTAATGTGCTGCTGTTGTAACAATACCTGGTAGTTTCAAAACTTACAGCAAGACGCTACAGGCAAGCAATGGTTTTGGCCTTGTAAACCATTTCTTCCATACTTTTGGATAAACTGATAATGATTTAAACTTTAATATGTCTTTTCCTCTTAACCCACACAGCAACCCTACTGCAGACCTTTTACCAAAATGATCACCAAAAGTCACTCGCTTATCAAAGACAAATTTGGTATCACACATTAAATTCGGTGGAAAGAAACAAACACTGAATGATTTCTTTAGAGTTAACTTTCAAAGGTCTCAGCAAAGTTAGGCTATGCTTTCCCTCTTCACGTCCAAATTTCAATTAACTCGACAAATATCAGCCTGGACCACATTTTAATCGTACTAAGATCTTAGCGGGACCACGACTATCAAACCATTCTACATATATGATCACATCTCAGACTAGCAGTCTTAGACTAATGCTGAACCACTGGTGTGCATGTAAATATAGTCATTATTTCTCCATCATGCTCTTTTTATTCATGCCATTGCCACAGTCAGCTTGATCAACAGATGTCTAGGCTTGAGATTCCATTAATTTCAGATGTGCTTTGACCAGTTCTGATGTGCTCCACATATGGATCTTTGGCAAAGAGACGTTTACCAGCCAACTGGGAGCAATACAGAAGGAAGACCTGGAGAGCTAATGCACTGTACATGGGCTTCAACACAACACTCCACTCAAGCAGCTTTCCAGAAGCCCTCTAGGCAGCAGGATGAGTTGGAATGGCATGTTTTCTCCTTTCCACTATCCCCTCTCTCTGAGAGCAAAGCCATGTATAAAGATGTGTTTGTTAGATACTGCTCTCAGTTTCTGCCCAGGCTATTTGTCTTCTTTTGGGAGGATAAAGTCAACACCACTCAGCTAGGATTCTTCAGTGAGAGGTGAAATAAAGCAGTGCAAGATTTCCGCTTCAGGAAAACATACAGCTGAAGCAATTCTGAGGAATTCTCAGAGACATGTGATTTGGCGTCAGTGCAACAAGGTGATTTACAACATGTAGGCAAAGATCCACACACATCTACCCTATAAATACACCACACATACACTCCCATTTATATGTTATGAAAATCCTGATGTAAAGAGGCTTAGCTAGGAAAGATCTCCAACTCCGCCTCTGTGATGTAAGCTCTATCACTCTTTCCTCTGATATTATGGTTCAGCTAATTCGCATGAACATACATCGCATTTCACCTGCCATACAGATGTGAAGGACACCAGAGGATCTTTTCACTTTGCACTGTAATATTAACTCATGTTAAATGCCATCACGTATTACATCATTGTCTTTTTATTTATGTATATGCTGTATTTTATGTGTGGTTCTCTCTGTTATGTTTTACTTCATAACACTAAACTCAACTAATAGACACTTGAATGATACTAGGCATTTTTACAAAAAGTTAAATTATCAAGAGTCTATCGACACTTTGCTTCCATGGGGTGGCCAATTTAGCTGCTTTGCTACTAAGAAGCTCCATGCAAATGAGCACAAGCATAACTATATAATTAACACATAAGCAGCGCGATGTCAACCCCTGTTTGGCTCATGCTTTTTGAATGAAAGCCCATTTCCACTAGATAGGAGGAAGGAAAAGGTTTTCTTCCTCTGATTGTCTTTCAAATCGTGATTAATTATGCTGAAATAATGACTTATTTTCTCTGGATTTTGGCTTAGTATATCAAAATAATGGCTTACTTTCAAAACATGAATTACTGATTGAGAAAGGGCACGATGACCTTGACATCATTAGCAAATATATTAGAAAACAAGGCATTATACTGACCTAACATGTCAGAACTTTGAGAAAATAAGTAATTATTATGACATTCTGTTCTAAGTTTTGTTCATTTTCAGCTGGTGAGGCAAGCAGACCTCTTCTGTGTTTGTGAGATATTGTTCATATTTAATGTCACTGAGTTTGGGAACTGTATGATATTGAGCTTCTGGTGAGTGGAACCTCGTAGTTGCATGCAGTGCGTCAAAGGCTGTGATATTGCTGTGACAAAAGCCACAGTGGCCAGGAAATAACGCAACAAGAAGCCATGCAAAAAAGTTTCAACATGTGCTTTAAACAAAAGTCTGGAACTCTAATCATAATTTGGGGAATATTTACTCTTATGACACTTTGATGATGCTGTACACTCTAAGAAAACACGCTGGGATTGTAAACCAGGTGGAATCCTCAAGAATAATAATTATATATATATATATATATATATATATATATATATATATATTAGTTGCATTGACTTTTTAAATGTTAGGCTAAAAAAGATACAAATATGCACTTTTCCCCTGGGAAAGTGAATGTATTGTACCTTTAAAATATAATTAAGGTACACAATTGGGCCTTAAAGTCTTTGTACCTTAAAATTGTGCCTCTAAAGTGCCTGACAATGTGAAACACTGTACTAAAACGACTTGGTCTTGGGTTTTTGGTTTGGTTATTTCCCTTGGATATTTTGCATTAAAATATGTGACAGGCAATCACAAATGTTTGTTTTTATTTCCATCAAAAATAAATATATGCGTTTGAAAAACTTTGACAGCAGTGTAAGCACCAAAATAAGAAAATAAGACAAGCTTTTCACAAACATTAAACACCACACAGTCTGTACTTACAACCATCCTTGATAAATTAAGGACATTTTTCATTATCATGGCCTCAGTATTTGATGCTTTAAGAGAAAACTACTACAAATGCATATGTAATGAGCCAAAAGCGCAAAGAGAAGCGACTGCCCTTCTGAATTCAGAAGGCTGCTAAAGTGAATTGCAGCAAGTTCAAAATAGGGTTTACAACAGTGCAAAGCTTTAGCTCCTACATGTACAAACAACCAGTAATATCTCTACTCCCAGAATGTACTTACTGAACATTAAGACACAGTCTCACTTCTTCTGAGCAAATGTCTAAGTCTCTGATCACCCTCTCTCATTTGGCATATGAATCTGGCAAATGAGCAAGTTCAGCTAAGAAAACAAATTGAAAAACATTTATGAGCCATGGTGACATTTGTTAGACGGTGAGCGGCGCTCATTTAGTGCAAAGTTTGCGTTGGATTATCAAGAGCTTGCTTTGATCATTAAACGTAATCTAAACATTTTTTTAATGTGCAAGTAGCTCCTTAATAAATCATTTTAAACCAACAGAGCACTAATTTGATGCACCTAATGTCAGAGATCACTACCCTCAGAGACTGCTGCTTGAGATAGTGATGCCCTTCTCCTACAGGATGATGATCTTCTTATGCATTGCCTGTGTGTGTGTGTGTGTGTGTGTGTGAGAGAGAGGGAGAGAGAGAGAGTGTTTTTGCAGGGTGCAGCAGTGTGCTCCTGCTGGAATAGGGGAGGGGAGCCTGGGGGGAGATTAATGAAGGGGGTGAGGAGCTCTGGCAGAGGTCACCCATTCCTGGCATACAGCAGGCGAGGGCACAGCGCCTGTCAAACATAAGCATAACCACAGCCACTGAGAGATCAGGGAGGAGATAAAGACAGGGCACCGAGATCCACAGGGACTAGATTCATCTCTTTTGCAGTCAAGTGTACAGTAAGTCTTGTAGTCAAATCAGCAGCCACTGGAGAAAAACTGCAAGGCTTGGACCCCACAGTCAGCAACATTATGTGTTTCCCCTACTCAAACACACCTGGCCCAGCACATGGGGGGCTTGCATGTTCGACTCATAAATGTGTTCTTCTATAGTAGCTGTTGTCAAGTTGGACAAGCTTTACAGCACACTGGAAAAAATAAAGTAAGCCTAGCAAGAAATTGTAGCAACTTCTGTTTAGAGTCACTATATAACATTGCAGGGTTTGCAGTTTTAAATGCAACCACGCTGGACACTTGTTGTTTCAGGCAGATTAAAAATGAAAATGACAAATTTACAACCATGCTAACACTTATTTGATATCATTTATATAAGAGCTATTTCTGAAAGCACAATCTGTTTATTTATTTATTTATTTATTTATTTATTTATTTATTTATTTATTTATTTATTTATTTATTTAACAGCATCATTAGGCTGTGTACCAGTTGTTAAGTAACTACTCACTTTATTCCACAGCTAATTATTACTAATAAATAATTACATTTCTATTTGTCTTTAGCACCTACAAAAACAGAAAAACAGATGCATTAGATAACTTCCATAAGATAATTGACCATTTGGGCAGATTCTGAAAAAGAGAGGGACGGCAGTTTTACATCAAATTCCGAACCTGCTGTTGCTCCTAAACAAACTTTCGGTCAATAGCTGTGACAGTAATCAACTAAACAACACCGGAATTTACAGAAATGAACAGAATACAATTTGACAAATGAGGTGAAAAAGAAAAAGGAAGCTGTGAAATGTGAAACAAAATGAAATTCAGGTTAATCTGGCAAACACTTATAAAGCTGAGCTGAACCTGATATTGCAACATTTTAATGCCTCTATCTGTCCAGCAAAAGGCTCCTCCTTTTGTTGCCAGAACGAACTGGAAACATTAAAATAAAGCTGATGCAATATTCTGGACCACCTTGCTTTACTTTTTTCCTTTATTTTGCAAAACTGTTGCAGAACAGTAACAGTACACTCAAGGTCATGTGTTGTGGCAATACTCATCTCCAGCTCATGTGATCAAATCACAGCTGTGATTTATTTATTTGTGATAACACATTTCCTCTTCTGTGCTATTTCTCAGGTATATCGTTTGAAATTAGTAACACACTCTGAATTTAGCCATTAGCAAAAAAAACATGCTTTCTCAATGTATTTAATGAGACATTAGCTAGTCACCAGATTCATAGTTGCTTAGAAAGAACCTTGTTGGAGAAGCATAGAGAAACATTAGTAAACAAGTAAATCAGGTCTAGATAAGTAAATAACACAATTCAATAGAGTAAAGGTTTCCCAGGTTTGCAATTGTGAGCCAACACATAACAACCTCAGTACTGCCCCCCCTCTGCTTCAACACACTTCCAGCCTATAGCTGTAAACCAGGAGTCGACTTTCAACAAATCAGGCAGGAGCATTAGCTTAGTTTAGCCATTTAGGGCCAGTTGTATCAGTGACTTGAGCTTGTATTTCATAATACCCCCCGAGGAGTATCATTCCTCAACAGAGATGCCCATGGGGTAAAGCAGCCTGATTTACACCGCTTGGGGAGGGCCTCCACTAACATCCATGTTATTGGTGGGGGAGGGTGCCATAATTAACAAGCACACCAGTAATGACTAAAAGAGGAACGTAATTAGGGAGTTCACAGTGCTCAAAGAGGACAATAATTAGAGGGAGCACTTTCTAGCTTACTGAAGTAGCAAGGAATCCTCTGAGTCCAGGGCTGCCCACTGCAGTGACCTTCACACCATTTTATTTCAGGGCCACAGAAGAGCAGAAAATGTGCAGACAACGCGAGCAATTCGATAACATAGACCTTCCAATACACACGCCACACTGCTATTCTTAATTAGAACCATTCAGGCAATCGAGGCCTTGATTACCATTGTGAGAGCTCTACAAAAACCAAGAGACGTGAATAGGGCTGGAAATGTGCCCTTAGCGACCTGTGCTGAGAGCCATCCATGCTTACAAGGTCCTCACCATTCTGGGGTTTGAAATGGGGGTTTGAGAGGTCTGCGGTTAAGCTGTCCATCTTTCCAAAGTGATTTTAAGAGAAAGATAGTGAAAAGAGAGGAACATCTGAAGTTGAAGACCCAGGTCACCTCTCCACGTCAGGTTGAGTGTCTGGATGACCCTGCACTGTCAGAGGCCATAAAAGTCAACATGTTCCTTTTCTATTGCTGGAAAGCCCCACAGTCCGCTCTGAAATAGCACATGCATAGTTTATGCAGCGCAAAATGTGTTCAATGTGAGGACATGTTGACATCAAGTGTTAAAAGCATGCATAAAATTAGCAGTAGTTTCTCAAAGGTGTGATGTTGGGGCATTTCCTTAAACAATGGTAAAATCATAATAGTTAGGCAGAGGCATGTGCTTCAATGATGTACTGAAAGAGGCATATTTTTTGAGAGCGAGCAAGAGAGAGAGAGGGAGGGAGAGAGGTCTGTGTATGAACAATCTGATCCTCTCTCCATTTCTTCATTTTACCTCACTCTTTTTTACCACCGTAGGAAGGACATGGTCTATTCACTAATTAATTCCATCTCACACCTCCATCACTAATAGGGCAAGCAGAGCATCTGAAACCGATGGTGTAATTCTCACTGGGCACCACCACCATGGTCCTGTGAAAAGTATGCCATCCATTTCAGATGGTCGCTCACCATTGTTCCACTCCAGGGGGTCTACAGCTGGTCCTAGCAAGAAGTGCTCTTTTGCAGCTCTGACACTTGTTCAGGGATTTAACATTTCCTGGTGCTCCTGGTCTCAACATTTCACTGTTTGACCACTGAATATGCAGAGCCTCTGGTCCAAGTGGCCACTTATAACGAAGATCAGATTTTTTCAGACTTGCCATCGATATTACCGGTTCTTTTTCTTCATAGCCTCCTGCAAAGGCTGGGGTATTAATATATGCTATTGGTCCCAACAAAATAAAAGACTTGATATTGATAATGATGATGACCAAAAAAAAAAAGAAATTAAATACTTGGATTTGAGAGGAAGAAAGAGTTTCTGTGAGTATGAAGCGTCAGCATTTCTCCTACAATAAAATAGGCCAGGGAGCAGCGTAGCCTTCTAGCATCTAGTCACAAGCGTTAATGACAAAATTTCATTAAAATATATTTATCTACTTTTGCAGATCTAACTAATCTGCAACTAATTAATAAAAAAAACAACCTGTTTCATATTAGAAACTTTTTTACTGAAATCCATGTACTTTTATACTTGAGATAAAAAATGTAAACCATATTCAACTTTTACAAGAATTCTTTGGACTTTTGTACTTCTGCCAAGTTTGCTGACTATAAATGAACTCAGTCACAATTACACTTCTTTTACAGAATGTATAACGGAGTGTATTCACATGTGCAGTGTATTTTAAAAACACAGTAATACCACACTGGCAGTTGACACCACGTATGATCTACACTGGGAGCTGCGGAGGATCTACCACCCAGCCTGAAAGAAGAAATCTAGAAGAAACATTGTGTTCTTTAAGCATGTCAGTTTCTAAGACAATCAGACACCATTACTTCATGCATCATTGTGTGTAACTGTTTAGAATGCACAATATTCAAAAACAGCCTCGGCTTTCAACAAGAGTGCTGTTACAGCATTTAGCAACAACAATCTTTGGCAATCCCAATAGATTAGAGCAACAGGGCTGATTGGTCAAAGCCTGGGGTAAGTCAGTGTAATCAACTGATAACAGTCTTCAATTTAAAAACAAGGATTCCTTCATGTCATTCCCTGGTTTGACTGTTGCAATGGAAAAAAGTGGATCTGGGAGACACACATCCCAACAACAAGGTGGATGTAGGGTGAATTAAATACGGATTACTTGATGCCCACTCTGTGAGTGTAAAGCTAAATATGCGCCTACACTAGCAGAACTACCACACTCGTTGCCTCTTTATATTTATTCTGGTCAATAAATTGTCGTTTTGGCCACAAAGACCCCTGGCTTGGTGTTTTTTTTTTAAATAGGCCATTTCTAAATGCATGGCCTATTCATTTCATGCATTGTGGCCTTGAAAACCTCAACCGTAACTACTACAAGGCAGAAGAAGTGAAATCCATAACACTATCATGGCAGAAAATGTGAGTCCTCCCTGGGCTTATAAAGAAATTTCCGGCTTAAAATTAGCTTGCCGTGATGTATATTGTACACCCCACATAAATTAACGCGCCCGGGTCTTCATCAATAAAGAAATAATTCAGCGCTCTGAGGAGATGTCTTAATCACGCTATCGACCATGAAGCACCACGACTCATTCACAATAGCCAATGAAACGGCACGACCAGACAGCCATCCGCTAATCAACAATCTGCAAATAACTACTCCCATTAAAGCGAGAATATTGATTTATTTCCACACAACACAGCTGATAGAGTATCCTCTATCCCCACACACACAAACATACTAAAACAGGCTAAGCACCCAGGGAGGGGGGGGGGGGGGGGGGCGGGGGGGAGACAGCTACAGCAATTCTGTTGATGTACAACCCTTCAGCAACCTCCATCACACTGTTGCTTTTATTTATTTATTATTTCATACTTTTTTTTTTCTCAAAGACCGACACATTAAACACCGTAAGTGATGCCAAGCATGCTAAACTCAGGGGGCACAGCGCTGTGAAAGAATCATGCATATACACAGCTCAGCAGGCCACACAGCCATCTCTGTGTGCACGCACGCGAATGCAGAAATCTCTGTCTAAATGCATCTGGAGTTGTGTACAGTAGGATTTGACTGCAAAAGCCTGCATCAGTGATGAATTGTATGTAAACGTCTCAGCATGAAATGACACAAATCTTCAAATATACCAAAGAGACTAGGCAAACAGCACTGTGCTCCATCACATAGATAAAATGCTCCTAAAGCACACACTCCACATTAAGATTTTAATGCCTTTAAATGGTATCTTCATCGATCAGCATCTTCCTTCCAGCCAACAAAGCACACAGAAACTCACACAATCAGTGCTTTCTTTCAGCCTCTAGTCCACTTTCTGGACTCGGCCAATCAAAATAGCCAGTTTTTCACACACTTAATGAGTCACTGGTGCTTCAGGTTTATATGAACACTGAACAATGCAAATAAACATTGTCTTTGTGTGTGTTATCCTATTTATAGGGGTGTGACATCTGCAACAGGTTTTGTGCTAAGCAGTCTTTCAAGATCTGTAAATAGTGGGTTCTATACATTTACGGCATTTGGCTGACGCTCTTATCCAGAGCGACTTACAATTTGATCATTTTTACACAGGGAGGCCAAGGTGGTGTTAGGAGTCTTGCCCAAGGACCCTTATTGGTATAGTGTAGGGTGCTTACCTAGGTGATGGATTGAACACCAGGCTACAGCATAGAAGGCAGAGGTGTTAACCACTACACTAACCAACCACTATACTGAGCAGGGGTGCATGACAGACAAAATACCATAGTGCAATTCTACTACTCTATACTGCGATTACACCTGACAGCACATTATTACCTTATTGGGGAATCATTAATGTATCCTGAAGTTTTATCAAGAAATATTAGCTACATTACAAAAGCCTAAACTGCAGCTGAGTTAGGGCGGGTACTTCATCAGTGGTCACAGGACACTGCCCACAGGACGCTGTTGGCTGGATATTTTTGGTTGATGGATTATTCTCAGTCCAGCAGTGACACTGAGGTGTTTAAAAACTCCAGCAGCACTGCTGTGCCTGATCCACTCAGACCAGCACAACACACACTAAGACACCACTACCATGTCAGTGTTACTGCTGTGCTGAGAATGATCAACCACCCAAATAGTACCTGAGGGTCCATGGGGGTCCTGACCACTGAAGAACAGGGCAAAAGGGGGCTAACAGAGTATCAGCGAAACAGATGGACTACAGTCTGTAACTGTAGAACTACAAAGTGCATCTATACAGTAAGTGGAGCTGATAAGATGGACAATGAGCGTAGAAACGAGGAGGTGGTCATAATATTATGCCTGACCGGTGTATACAGTATATACACACAAATACTCCTAAATAAAATATGATATATAAACGAACGCTTTAATTAATTAATTAATCATTTTATACTTTATAAAATAACTAAGACGAAATTAGGCATGTGAACATCTTACATTTTAACCAAGCTCTGCTCCAGCCACTTCATTTTCTGTTATTTTCGTGATGCTCTTTTTTTTTCTATGCATTGTTACTTTGTGTAGCCAAAGGCCTGGAAGGATACATATGTAGCGTCCTCGAAATCACTCATTTCTAAGCTGTATACGAAGGGTCACTCACTTCCTATGACATAACAGCTGAGAAATGCTGGAACACAGCTATTTTGTGCTAGGTCTTCTCATGTACAGCATGATGTTCACAGGGAACTTAAAAAAAGAAAATTCACTAATTTGTTTGGCGGCTTATTTACATGACACAATCTTTGGCAGTGTCTCTATTATAATAGCCAGTCTTGCAGTAGAGATGAATATAAATAGGCTTCTACGTTTAACAGTCTACCTATTCCTAAGGTTCCTAAATTTCCTTTGGGATCAATAAAGTATCTATCTATCTATCTATCTATCTATCTATCTATCTATCTATCTATCTATCTATCTATCTATCTATCTATCTATCTAGCAATTAAGTCCCTGTAGTTACTGAATATTAAGCCTAGTATGTAAATAGGATGGGATTTTAAGGAGTTAACAGTAGTACCTACATGTGTGCAAGGGCTGTCTCAGAATAAAGTGGACCAAGGTGAATACAAGCTCAGCTTCTTATCTATTCTACCACATATGAGGTCTTAAATAGAATACTTCTTTCTCTGGACTAAAAACATCTGATCATATATTTAAATCATTACTGTCACGGCAACACCAATGAAAGGTTTTGATAGATTCCCTTGCACTGCAGTTCCTGCTCCCTAGAGAAGAGAGCACAACTGTAAATGTAATTACTGCAATCTAACATACTCTCTAGAACCAGTTACAGTTACAGTGGTTACGCATGAAACACTCCCACAGGCACTCAGCAGACAGTAAGAACAATAAGAATAAAACATGATGGATGACTTGTACTGCCTTTGAACACATCTCTAGGTCTCCACCCATCTCGGTACTGTCCAAGCACTGACCCTGACTCTGGCTCTCTTGGGTACAAGGCCTTGATCAAAAGCCTTCTCTAGAGATAGAGGTGGGAGGGGAAGTCCTTGACTCTGTAATCTGCCTGCTGCTTGGTCCTCAGAGTGGAGGGAGCAGCCTGGTTTATCAGACTCCGCAGACTAGCATCACAAACGGCAGAGAGACCAAGTCGCGCACAACAGGTGGATGTGCATCTTAAAGCACTGTTGTGTGTGTGTGTGTGTGTGTGTGTGTGTGCGCGTGTGTGGTGGAACGAAAGCAGATAAACAGGAAAACTGCTCGCATATTGATACACTGACACTTTGAAACCACAGAAACCACTTCACAATAATACTTTCTTTACTAAGGGCTTATGAATAGTTTATTAATGGTTATTAATTAGGTCATAAACACCTTAAAAATGAATAAGCCGCTAAAACACCTAAATGAAAAGGGCAACAGTGACCTACTATGTGTGATGAATACCTGATGAAGACTTAATGCTGACTGAGGAAGAATGTGGGCTCACTATTTGGCAAGCATCCTTTAAGACTGTTGCCATTTTTATTTATGTATCTGCAACTGCTTTTTAATGTTTTTAAGGTGTTTATGGCCTAATTGACAGATATTAATGAAAAACACTGTACAGAAATATGAATGAAACACAGCGTGAGTTGTGAAAAAGGATTCCCACATAAATACCTGGTGTGACCATCATTTGCTGTTGGCAGCGTGACACATTCCTAGGGGAAGAAAACCTAGAAAGTGCTGCAAAATGGGAGCAAAATCAAGTGTTGCATTTATTGAGTATAATTATAAACCATTCATAAACTTTTAATCAATGTATTCTAATTGTAAAGTGATGGCTAATCACTTGGGGCAGTTGTGGGCTGGAGGTTAGGGAACTGGCCCTGTGACCGGAAGGTTGCCGGTTCAATCCCCAGCGCCGACAGTCCATGACTGAGGTGTCCTTGAGCAAGACACCTAACCCCCAATTGCTCCCCGGGCGCCGTGGATAGGGCTGCCCACCGCTCCGGGCAAGTGTGCTCACTGCCCCCTAGTGTGTGTGTGGTGTTTCACTTGCATGGATGGGTTAAATGCGGAGATGGAATTTCCCCGGTTGTGGGATCAAAACAGTATCACTTATTCACTGTTACCTTTTTGAATAAAGCTCGATACAGGGCAAAAAGTATTTACACACATTTACAGTGGTATAGGGATAAAGAGAGGTTAGAACATACTCATGTAAAATTGTTAGTGTGGTAAATAAACCCACATAAATGCACAACAGTGGTCCACAGGGGGGAAAAACTCTAGAGCTATGAGATCATCGCGTTTTTATCATTGTGATTTAAGTCTCTGTGATAAACTCACGCTGACAAAAAGTCTGAGATCCATAGGGTCTGAAAGCTAGGAATGATAACACCACTCAAACTGCATTTCCCACACAGCAGCAGACTTTCACACCGCAGAATTTTCTGCATAATCAGAGCACGACTACAGCGAGGATGAGAGACTATTGCTAACTACTTGCTCGTAAAACCGAGTGCTACTGGGAAAAGTTGCAAAAAACAAGAGATTGAGAAACGCATATGAGGATGTGAAATTTACAGATCATATACATAATTTACCGCATCTCACATTGTCATTGCAATCTCTAACAACCCTTTCTTTTAGTTGAAATACAACTACATTCAAACACTTCTATACTCCAGTACACCTCCAAGACAGCACACCTCCGCCTAGGTCAGTAGCTAGAGTAAACTTTCATGCTATATGTTTTCTTGACAGCTCGTTTGGAGGAAAGGAGCACTGGTGTTTTATGAGGCTCCTCAGTCATTCATATGCAGCACCTTGCAAACAAAGATTTAAAAAGGTAGCTCTGAGTATTACACGAAATGTGTTATAGGAGCAATTCAAGCTCTGATGCTTTTCCTCTCGGTCCTCTGAGAACATAGCTAATAACTGTTGCTGTCCATGTACTATCAATAGTCAGTAAGATGAATGTCAGTCAACTCAGCTGTAATATTTTAACCAGATATTGACAGTGGGCTGCTCCAGATTCATATTAAAGGGGCATTCCAGCCTAAAACCTTTCATGTTTTCATTCATCAGCGTTATCTTACTCCAACACCAAGCTTGCATTATGCAAACACATCACACAACCACTGGGAATCCCAGCGGCGTCAACCAATAGTGACAGCTAGCTTAGCCACTGATTTGCAGCAAAACAGTGATTCTATTTTCATTCAGTGTAAAATAGACACCAGCGACAAGCTTTTTACTCTTTCAGCTGGAGAAAATGAGCTACACAACCTAGTTTGAGTAATCCATTCTCTTCATTGTAATGATGATTTGAAGACAGTTATCATGATTATATGGTTGCCAGAAGATATTTAGCTTCCTGATCAGTCATGTTAACTTTCCCTTTGCATTCACTAGCTAGTGGAGGAAAAAAAAAAAAACAGCCTTCCCCAAAAATCCACCACAAAGAAGCTGCAGCTCAAAAGTCTCAAGATACATCATAAGTAGAGAGTTTAAACCAAGACATCTTTAAACATTTACAACAAATGTAGCAATGGTTACATTTGCATTTTGGGAGCTCTGAGTGTCCTTTTAAGTGATATCCAGTATGATGTATACACTCACCAAGCACTGCATTAGTAACACCTGCACGTTTTCATACATGCAACTATCTAATCAGCCATTCAGCCACGCAGTGCTTAAAGTCATGCAGATACAGGCCAGAAGATTCAGATAATGTTCACGTTAACCATCAGAATTGGGAAAAAATGTGATTTTGTGCGTGGCATAATTTTTTATCGTTAGACAGGCTGGTTTGAGCATTTTCATAACTGCTGATCTGGGATTGTCACAGACAACAGTGAAAATAGGTTTACTCAGAATGGTGAAATGAAAAAAAAAACATTCAGCGAGTGGCAGTTGTGCAGGTGGAAACGACTTCTTGTTGAGAGGTCAAAAGACAATAGCAAGACTGGGTTGAGCTGACAGAATGGCTTCAATAACTAAGATAACCACTCTGTACAATTCTGGTGAACAGAAAAGCATCTCAGAATGCGAAAAACATCAAACCTTGAAGTGGATGGGCTACAACAGCATGTCAGCTTCCACTTCTGCCAGCCAGGAACAGAAAGGTGAGGCTACAGTTGGCACAGGCTAACCAAAACTGGACAGCTGAAGACTGGAAAAATGTCTGGTGAATCTCAATGTCTGCTTAGGCACACAGATGGTAGAGACAGAATTTGGCACCAAAAGCATGAATCTCTGGACTCAGCCTGCCTTGTGTCAACAGCCCAAGCTGTTTTCACGTCGTTTTCTTGGCACACTTCAAGTCCGTTAAGACTAATCAATCATTGCTTGAATGCCACTGCCTATTTGACTATTGTTGCTGACCATGTTCATCCTTTATGGATATAATTTACTCGTTTTCTAATGGCTACTTCCAGCATGATAAAGCAGCATGTCACAAAGCTGAATCTCAAACTGGTTTTATGAACATGACGTTGAGTTCAGTGTCCTTCAGCGGCCTTTTCAGTCACCAGGTCTGAATCCAATAGAACACTTTTGGGATGTGGTGGAAAGGGAGATTCACAGCATGAAAGTGCTACTGAAAACCATGAAGATTTTTACGGCATATGGCATTCGCTTCAGCTTTTCAGCATAAATGATCTCACTGGTTAGTCACAGCCATTATTAATGCCCGCTCTCTGTTCTCCTTACATTAGCTGTACTCTGTCTCCCACAGAGTGGGGGAAGCCATTGGAGTACAGTAGTCATTCTGCAGCACTACACCATCTAACCCCGTCTCGCCGCAGATCAATATTGAGTCCATCTCCATCTCATCCCTCTCCTCTAACCCTGCTCTCATCATTCTCTCTTCCACTCTCACCTCCAGCACTGCCTTAGCTTCCTGGGAAGGGATTAGAGCGGCTCAGACTAGTTTTATAATGCATGATGGTCTTGTTCTTCAACACTGATCCTGGATCAGCACTCCTTTTTTGTAAATACTGGCCCTGATCCTTAAAGTAAGCACTCATCCACTTATTTTCCTGCCTCCAATACTCTAAAAGTTTTGCCTTCTTCACTCACTACAGAATTTATACAGTAAGTTATATCAGAAGTTAGATTTTCTCAATGTGTGTCTCAATTCAGGTCCTAAGTACTGCACTTTGCTATGCACTTTCCATATTTGATTTCCATTTCATGTACCTATTAACAGTACAGTACAGTACATTATGTTGCATTTCCCACAACAATTCATTCCTTATTTCATGATTTAAAAAAACATAGGTTTTATATATTACATCTGAAGTTTCGGTTCAGTTTTGTGAAACCAGAAAGCTAGGCTGAGAATGATTACTGGCATTATAACAGATAGAAACATTATGGCTCTATATCCAGCCACCTCAAAAGGGGTGACCAGTGCAGAACAAGATGCAGTGTTCTGGCTGCTGCAGACTGCAATAGTAGCATATGCTGTATGTCATGCTTTGGCTGCCAGTGCCACTGCTGAACTACCAGTTGACTCTGCATGTAAGAACAGGTAATTCATCCAAGAGTGCCAAACTTAGGCAATTGACTGTAGTTATATGAGCAATATGTGTTAAACTGGCACTCAAATATGCCCCACTTGGTTAAAACTGAATGCCTACCTGTTCTGGTGAGATTGCTGCCTGCTGGAGTAAGAAATACCAAGGTACTATTTTCACTTACTACACAGGTCTCTGAGTCACTGTACCTTCCTGCAGAGCCGAGTTTCACCCACAATTTTCCAGACTTGGTCCAGCTAATCAACCTCTTCCCAAGTTCTTGATTGGCTGAATCAGCTGTATTAGAGTTAATAAGGGGTGGGACAGCTTATTGGATACAGGTTGGAACTAAACTCTGCAGGAAGGTAGATCTCCAGGACCAGGGTTAGAGACCAGTTTAATATGTATATCTGCATGGGTATGTGTGAATGTTGAGAGCTTGTGAGAAAGGTCTCTCCCCACATATACACACATCCTCATCTGTCATGTTAAATTGCACCTCTCCAGTCAACACTTTCCTCATGTGGTGCTCCCTCATTAAAAGGTGCAATTAAGGCAACCACGATTTAATTATTCAATTAGGTATGTCTATATTAGGGGTGGGGAAAAAGTACAAAAAAAATCCAACTAAAAGTAAAAGTTACTGTAAGTGATGATGAGTACAAGTAAAAGTATTGGTAAAGGAATTTACCTAAGTAAGATTAAATAAGAAGTTTATTGGAAAACTACTTAAGCAATCAGGCAGCCAATAATGTATTGCTTAATTAAGTCTATATTAAAAAAATATATTTTAGTGACAGTCCTACTGCAAATTAGCTTGCTAAACATTAGCTTATATTAATAGTTGTCAACTTCTACAGAGAAGAAAAATTACATTCACAGCCTTCAAACTGGATAAGTTCACTGATTCCTATATAGTACCCTTCTCCCATTAAAATCATTAGCAATAACAGCAATTTATCCAGCATTGCTTTTACTTTATGGTGATATTTTCCTCTGATAATTACACTAATTACTTCATACAGGGTCAGACATGAAATTTACTGTATTTGACAGTAAAACAGCCGCTTATCACACAGTTAAAACCAAACACAAATGCAGAGAGAAACAGAGAGAGGGAGAGACAACCAGGCTGAAAGGATAAAGTCTCTGATGAGGTAGTTTATCTGTACAGTAGGATCCAGGAGTAAATGTGTTTTTGCAAGTGTATTTTTAAGTGGAAGAGTTTAAGGGGAACCTGTATAAGGGTGCTTTCACATTTCCCTTGTACCTTTACAGTGTTGGTAACAGGAACCAGAGGTGATATAGTTGTTTTAATTTCCATTTTAAAGGATTAGTGAATCTACATGCATTTTCAGTTTTTATATGTATTGCTGATAATATTAAAATTGTATTAAATATGAAAAAAATGCACTTTTGTTTCGTCCTCTCTGCCCTGTATATGGCTGACCATATGTGGACCATCACACACATATGAACTTGGACATCCATGAGTTGTACCCATACAGTCAAAAGAGCATTTGAGAAGTCAGGCAATGATGTTGGATGAGAAGGCATGGCTTGCTATCAACATTCAACATTGAGGTCAGGGCTCTGTGCAGGCCACTGGAGTTCCTCCACACCAAACTTAGCAAACCTTGTCTTTGTGGTTTTCTTTATGGACCTTGTTTTGTGCACAAGGGCATAGTTGTGCTGGAACAGGAAAGGGTCTTCCCCAAACTTTTGCCTCAAAGTTGGAAGCATACAAATGTCTAAAATGCCCAAACCCTGAAAAAGCTCCAGATCATTATGACTCCTCCAACGAACTTCACTGTTGTGGCACTATGCATTCCGGTAGGTAGCAGCAGCCCAGCTCTGCAATTTTGTGTGGTTTATCACCTACTGGCTGAGCTGCTGTTGCTCCAAATCACCTCTGTTTCACAATGATAGCATTTACAGTTGACAAGGGCAGATCTAACAGGGCAGAAATTTCATGAAATGAGTTGTGGCAAAGGTGGCATTCGATGGCAGTGGTCCGTTTAAAGGCAGTGATCTCTCAGTTCAACTCCTTTTACAGCGAATGTTGGCCTATGCAGATCGTCTGAAACACCCAAACTCAATAAGAAGGTGTCCACATACTTGTGGCCACGCAGTGTTTGAGAAAAATGTTTTAGGCCAAAAACTGGTCTCAAACTATCATGAAACAGTATTTCAGACATCAGGCAGTGCATTTGTAACCATTTCATGTATTAACTTCCTGTGAGGTAGCTGTAAGGGGCATTTGGACAGATCACCACTACTGTGAACCCATTCTCACTGTACGTTTCTCTAAAATGCACATCTCACATCAAACCACTCTGAAGGACTTCTTAATATCATATTCATGATTAAAGTAAATAAAAAAAATCAGTGAAATTTCTTTTTTAGGGAAGCCTGACTGCATTGTGCCAAGTGTAAAGTTTGGTGGAGGGGGGATTATGGTTTGGGGTTGTACTTCAGGAGTTGGGCTCGGCCCCTTAGTTCCAGTGAAAGGAACTCTTAATGCTTCAGCAGACCAAGAGATTTTGGACAATTTCATGCTCCCAACATTGTGGGAACAGTTTAGGAACAGCCCCTACCTGTTCCAACATGACTGCGCACCAGTGCACAAAGCAAGGTCCATAAAGACATGGATGAGCAAGTTTGGTGAGTAAGACATTGACTAGCCTGCAAAGAGTGCTGACCTCAACCTGATAGAACAGCTTTGGGATGAATTAGAGTGGAGACTGCGAGCCAGGCCTTCTCGTCCAACATCAGTGTCTGACCTCACAAATGCGCTTCTGGAAGAATGGTCAAAAATTCCCATAAACACGCTCCTAAACCTTGTGGAAAGCCTTCCCAAAAGAGTTGACATTGTTATAGCTGCAAAGGGTGGGCTAATATGATATTAAATCTTATGGATTAAGAATGGGATGTCACTCCAAGGCATGTCCAAGGCCATCCAGTCAATTCTTTTGTTACCAAATAGAGAATAAATGCACCTGCAGTCAGTATGAGTGTTTCTGTTCCTACCATGAATCCTATTTCTAAACTTGCTCTCTACACCTGACCAAATGTGAAGAACAGAACAGCCTGGTGGGCTACAGCCACTGCAGAGGCAGGCGTGAGATTTTTATTAGCCATTTTTATTGGCTGTGTTTACAATGTAATTATATTACGGTCATTGATGGCATTTAATGCTATAAGCATTTTTATGATGACGCTGCCGTTTCTGAAGTTGCTCTTCAAACATCCTTCCACCAGACCATTCTTTTTGTCAAGGGGGAGTATACAACAAACAGTGAGACAAAAAATCTGTTGCTAAACTATCTGAAGGGAATGCAAATTAGAAGGAGTGGATAGCGGGAAACTCCCACATGTGACTAGGAAACCCATCCCCAGCAACCAGCAAAGAACAAGCTTGTCCTCATTAGAACAAGATCAACTAGACAGTGGATCAAGAATAGGTGTTTTCTACCCCCTCCACCATCTGGAGGGAAATCAAAGTCAATTAGAAGAGATCCCAGAGAAGCAAAAGAGGCCTGTGTGTGTGTGTGTGTGTGTGTGTGTGTGTGTGTGTGTGTGTGTGTGTGGTTTATGTGTATTCAGTCACCTTACTCTACTGAGAAGCGCTTTACTGTATGGACATGTGTGTGTGTGTGTGTGTGTGTGCACTCCACCAACTGTGTGTGTGTGTGTGTGTGTGTGTGTGTGTGTGTGTGTGTGTGTGTGTGTGTGTGTGTGGTTTATGTGTATCCAGCCACCTTACTCTACTGAGGAGTGCTTTACTGTATGGACGTGTGTGTGTGTGTGTGTGTGCACTCCATCAACTGTATGTGTGTTCAGCACCCTTTGATGGTACATTAGTGGCAGAGGAAAGATGCAGTGTCCCAGCTCGCTAGGCTGTATGTTTAGTTGTCATTAGGCAGAGTTATGATGCTGGGAATATTGCTTGAGGGCACTTAAGCTGGTGATAAATGCACCCATGCACTAAAACAAGACCAGCTCAGGGACAGGCTCCCTTTCAGCCTTTAATCAGCAAACTTAAACTTTCTAATCAGCGCGCATAAACACACACACACACACACACACACACACACACACACACACACACACACACACACACACACACACACACGTACACCTTGTAATTATCTAACTGAAAATTTCTGTGAAGTGTACTGTAAAGCATATTAAAAGAGTAATAATTAGAGATGCATCGAATGTTGACCATCAATTTGAATGATTATGAAAATAAAACAGTGATGAACGCTGTTTTTGTTTCTCCCACACTGGTCAGTGCAGACACATTGAAACAGTTTGAGCAGCAGCTCAAAAATAGAGTGGAGCTATTTCACAGACTCTATGAGGGACATTAGAGAAGTAATTTATCATTCCTGCTCATTCCAATTACCCGGAGAGGATACAATGCAGGAGAACTTCAGTTACCACTTGAAACTAGACATCATGAAAGACGTTCCAATTTTTACATTTTGCATCACTACTAACAATCATTTTTAAAGGCATTCTGAATTCAAACTTGACTTTCCTTCCTTGTCACTTTATGTTCCTCGTCATATTAAGCATGATTCATCAGTTTTCAGTAGTTTTATTTTTCTAAGTTCATCAAATTTGATTATTCACACAGTGGGCTGCCTGACCCTAAGACACAGGTCTGCTTGATATGGATTATATTGCTACATACTGTGATGTGCAGTGCGATATTTGTTTAATAGAGTTATTAATCATTTGCATAATGCAACCTTTGGTGGTATTATTATTGTAAAAGTCAGTATCATGACAGAGATTAACAAAGATATAAAAAAGTATGTGGACATTTGTGCCACATTTAGAAAATGTGTTTAAATTTATTAAGGTATTTTTAAAATAAAGCATTTCAAGCGTTCTTTCTAAAATACACCAGTTGCCTTTTGATCAGTATCATTTGAGCAATTTCTTTCCAAACTTCTGCAGATTTGCATCCCAAATTTTAGCATTCTCTGTATATTACACAGTCCTAGCAAGATCAACACAAGATCTCAAGCCATGGCGTCCTTTTTATTATGCTCTGCTCATTTTCCCCACTTTTCATCTAAACTGATGTGTGCACAGATATTGACATTTCAAAATAACATGAATTCTGTATGAGGGAGTATTGAACAGACTGTGGCTGCTGCAATAAATGCATGTCTAGGTGTGTATATATCAGATGACACCCATGTTGTAACTCACATTCTCCCCAGCCGCTCGCAGTCATTGAGGAGCAAGAGGCAAACGGGAATATACAACATGCATTACTTTCCTTTCAAGTGTTTCTACTCCATGTGTATTGAGTGCCAAATCTGTATTAAAAAAGGGAGGATAGCATGCTGATGATGCGAATCATCTCCAAAGGGATCTCTTAAACGACTAGATGAGATGCGATAGATCAAAGTAGCAGACAGCATATTGCATTGAATACGAGGACTCTTCAGCAGAAACGGAGAGAGAGAGGGATGGAGAGAGAGACAAAGGGGTTGGAACCAATACTTCAGAGAAAAACACTTCAAACCACAATCAATCAATGACTGAAATGCACCCTTGTTGTTGACACGATGAATAATAATATAGTACAAGGCAATAATAAAAAGAGAGATGAACAAGCGCATTTTCTGTTGCTCGCTTCAGCCCAGCAATTCACTGCAGTGCAACAAAAAAATAAATAGAAATGGAGAGTAGATTCGCACATATGGAGAGCATTTTAGAGCATTTGCTCACTTAAGCCATTTTGACTTTAAAACAGCGTAAACCCTGTGTTTGATTAATAAAAGATATCAAAAGAACCATAAAAACTACATCCACAAACCTTATCATTCATTTAAACGCATCACGTGGTGACCTCAGAAAGGGCCGCCGGGGTCCGTGACCTGTTCGAGAGACCAATCGCTCGTTTGCCATTTTGTAAAATATGTGCCCCTCACGCAAACTGTGCAGAGCAAGGCAGTGCAATGCACAGAAAAACGAGTCTGAACAAAATAAACCTGCCATTATGTTGTTTCAAGGAGAGAGTGAACGGTTTACAGTGCTGTCATATCTACACCTGAGGGCCATTTGTCAAACTCATGGATGGCAAGGCAAGGGGAGGGGCAGCCTTACAGACTGACAGCTGAGCCGCTACGCTGACGGCACAGCGCACACCATGCTCAGAACATGAGGGGGAAAAAATGCAGTGTAGTACAGGGCAGAAATCAGGTTAAGCTAAGCTACAGCATTCCATCTCTACACAGTAGACCAGAAATTAAACAGAGCACTGCAGACATCAGAGGAATACTGGAAGGCAAAGGTGCCAAAAAGGCATCTCTGGAGCAGTGCTATAGAGAACCAAATGTGGTTCTAGACAAGGTTTTTTGAGAAGGTGAGTGTGAAAAACCCTTCCAAAGTAAAAGGTCTATAGCAGTTAATGCTTTTTTTTTTTTTTTTTAGACAGAGGCCTATGTCCAAGTCAAGAACTATTTAAGAATTTTAAGAGTGTCAGGCAGCACAATACACATAAAATACTAGTATTTTGGTTCTATTGCTACTTGTTGTGATAAGCCTTGTAATATACTGAAACACACAGAAGACAATTTGACGGGGTTAAATTACTGCAGGTAAATATGAATTCCTGTGCCCAAATTAGTTTACCTGTGCTGGATTACATCAGAGAGGAATCCTCAGGCCCTGGTGATTGCTGGTAACTAAAAATACTGCATCATGTTTAAGAGATGCTTTTGACATTAGTTATAGGTTAGGTCTTGCTCAAGGACACCTCAGTCATGGACTGTCGGTGCTGGGGATCGAACCGGCAACCTTCCGGGCACAGGGCCAGTTCCCTAACCTCTAGCCCACAACTGCCCCCTTTTATATATAATTATATGTTATATTAGTATTATTATTATATGGACCAACCTGAAGGCCTGGCTCTAACAGTACTGGTGACTGCCACTAGATTACATAAATATACTGATTTAAATTACAGACCCACAAAGAATCTCATTTCGAACCATGAATAGTTAAAATCTTGTGATCAGATACAGTGCTCATTTGTACATTGCAGCCTTCTGTGATATCAGTATTGAACAGCCCAAAATCATAATGATTTATTAAAGGCATACTGTACATCCATTGCAATAGCGCTGGATATCTGGAGTTTGTTGGGCTGGGATGGTGTTTGGAACAGAGAGAAATGGTTGTGGTGTTGCAGGAAGCACCTTGATCAAGGACATCAGAGCGATGATCACAGGCAGAAGTCTCTTGGAAGTGAATCATGATCTCTGGAGGGCAACTCAAAATCAAGCCAGGAACCCCACCGACTCTTCACTCTGTGGCTTCTAGTGTGGGGGCCCTTCACCAATGAGCCCACTCACAGGTTACAGAAAAGGTCATAAAATACAAAAAGGAAGCACAAATACATCTACACATAGACAGACAGGTGACGAACCCGTGAATGCAGCAGGAGACGCATCAAATGGGAAGAATTTCAACAGGCTTTAGTTACTGCGGTATCTTATATTATTTTTCTTTTCTCTCTCACGCTCTGGATTTAAAACATCCAATTTCATCGGAAAGGCACTTACTTGAAAGATTTTGCTCCCTGGTCCCTGGTGATGCTTTTTCGTCAAATGATAGCCTTCCTTTGTCGGCCATGCTACAGAACCCTGCAATTCATTCCACCCCTCGCAACAATTGGCCACCAAATTCTAAAGGTGACAATAGAGAAGAAATTTTCTTAGCCTATTTTTTCCCCTCTCTGTGTCGTTCTTTTTGATCCTGCCCCAGCCACCCTATTTGCCAAAGGATTTCTCCTGCCAACAGAGAACACAGTGAAGAAAGTGCTGCAAAATGAACAAAGACATCACAAAGAGTCAGAGTACGCCTTCAAATACACTTATGCAGCTACAAAAGTTACTCTCATATTCATGGAAATCTATTGATCTTGATGTGAAGGTAATTCAACATGCTGGGCCAAGGCTGAATAACAAAGGTGCTTTCTAGAGTCACAAGGTGCTGGAGATAATAGTGTGCATGTAGCAGAACACCACTATAAGCAGCAACGATGCAATGTGGAAAGGTATCAGACACATAGAACCTATCTACAAGAGCTTATTTATATATTTCATAACATATATATAGATCTTATAAACCTTTTCATCTAAACACAGAGCTTATAAATAGGTGCTGACATTTGAAGCGAAGAGAAAATGACAGAATGAGCAAACTGAGACTTCAGTGATGTTGCTGAGTTTGAATTGTGAGTTATGTAAGATCTAAGGCAAATCTCTTCAAGAACAAATGAACACTGGGCAACCAGAATAGATCCTGCTTCTCTCATATTCAAAACTAATCTCTAGGATACAAGAATTGCTTTTGTCGTGTGAGGTAACTAGTGCTTAGCAATACATAATCATTTTAGCAATACTGTTAGATTGTCAACTGGAAGACCTAATATTGGGTTTTCTTTCTGGAAATGTGATTTGTCAGTCTCTCATAGTTGAAGTGTACCTATGATGAAAATTACAGACCTCTCTCATCTTTCTAAGTAGGAGAACTTGCACAATCAGTGGCTGACTAAATACTTTTTTGCCCCACTGTAAATGAGTTAAGTTTGCATAAAATTTGAAAAACCGGTTCCCCTTTAACATTCACTATACATGACCTGTTCGGCAAAGTTCCTCACAGTTCCTCCCAGCTGGGGACGCTAACAGAGAGCCTAAGCTGCTGAAGTTCTACACTGCTAAAGTCCTAAGCTGCTGAAGAAACACTGATCTCTAATACTGAATGAAACACTGAGTAAAAGTGGCAAGTGTGGTCCAAAACACATACCAGCAGAACAAAATGACTGACTGGGATTTATAGATCTGCTGCATTTACTGTTATTGCTAATGCTGCAACACTGCTTCGGCATCAACCATGGATCTTAATTACAAAATACATAAAGCGTGCGCTTTAATTGTGCATCAATATATATGAAATGCAGCTCACGTACCCTTCTATCAAAACCCGTCAACATTTAACCTCGCATACTGATCACAACTTTGGAAGAGTTCCAATACTGATATCACACTGGCAAATGTAGAATACACACAGAAGCAACAAACACTTGCTTTTTTGAACCAAAAAAGGACAGCGAGCCAAGCTCACAGGCTAGTGCTTTCAGTTTCTAACAGCGAGTGAAGTCTCCCAGACTGTCTATCAGACTGCTACTGTATTTCTCAGTTCTAAGCGGCTGGATGTAAGAGGGGATTCACTTGATTCTAATCACAGACTTACAACGTAATAGGACCACAGACATCATTCTGTTTCTGAAAACTATGAAGTGTGTGCTTTATATGCTTCAGCTGAGGACGCACCTCTACAAAGCTCTATGATGTAACATGTAGAGAAAACAGTGCAATGATCACAAACTCTGTCCAGAAACATTAGAAAGCATGAACCATCCAATCAACACAGACAAAGCTTCATCGCAGAATGTTCCCCTTCACACAGTTCAGTCAAACAGCATCACTGTCAGTCAGTCAGGCAGGCACCCCCGGGGAGACTGCTAGGCTGTGCCAACTCTCTCCTGTAGCCGCTTCTCTGGGTGAATTAGCAAAATGCCAGGCCCAAAACATGTGAGGCTCCAGCACTAAAGCTAACGCCAACACCATCAGCAGCAGCAGATGGGCCTGGATGCCACATGGCCAGGGCAGTAATGGAGCCGCAGCTGCTAAAAGACAAAATGAATCTTTCTCCATATGCACTGCTTTGGGCTCTCTGTTTGCTGTGTGTTTGATACAGTTCAGAGCGCTGACTCCTGCTCATCCAGCACTTCTGCTCCACCCAGCCTCCAACACATCTTTCCAGCCCAAAGAAAGAAAAGAAACGTCAGTAACTTTAGGTGTTTATTTTCGGGCTATGCCCTGGAGAGAGCGACTACATCACACCACTGCAGGACAAGAACGTATGGAATTTTCCTTCTTTTTATGTAACGGTTTGCAGTCAATACTTGTCAAAGGTAACACAATTTGGCTGGAGGGCTGCTGACATTTTCAATATAATAAAAAGCGTAAGGTAACTATTCATTAATTAGGGTGGATGTATTTTAGTTTTTTTTTTTTTAAAGAGGGTGGGGGGGGGCAGCACAGGGCAGACTGCAGGAAGCAAATGTCAACATGAAAGCAAAGGACAATTTAGGCAATTTGGAAATCGTGGTCAGACACCCTTTTATGTGCTAAAAAGAGGACATGTCCTGGAAAAACATGATGTGTGGTCACTTTACATTTATTTAATCCACAAATGAGCATGTGCACATAGGTATGTGCACTATGAGAACTATACTGGTTCCTTAAGGGTTCTCCACTCAAGAAAATGATTCTGTATAGAACCATAAACTCTCAAGAACCCTTTACACACATTTAAGGGTTCTTTGCATCATGAAAGCGTTCTTCAGATTGATGGAGAATGTGCTGTTAATGGCTGTACAGAGAACCTTTGTGAAAGGGGTTCTACATAGCAACAAAAAGGGTTCCACTGTTTTTACAAGTCAGATAAACCTTTTTTGTATTACATAAAACCCTTTCTGCTTATAGTGTACTGTAGACCAAATGCAAGCTTGTTTACCAAACATGTTATTGAAAATAGCCCTAGTTTTCAAAGTGCTTCTCGAGCGGATCAATGCCTGTCCACTGACTAGACAAATGAGTTCAGTAGTTCTTTGTTGTACTGATGACCAGAATAGTCTGAAAAGTAGTGACATTGAACTAAATGTATTCAGTAACAATATGTAAAAAAGCAATGTATTCAGAATACACTTAGAATAAATCTTCATAAAGTTAGTACCTAAGTTCACTAAATTCACATGTTCCTCGCTGTTACCAGATGACAGTTTCCTTTACATAATTCATCTACTTAATATGTGTCATAAAGCAATTGCTTATCATTTCAGTGAGGTTTTCTTTTGCTGTCATTGCCTTTTCTTCAGTCCACTGCTGCTCTCAAAATCCCCAGAGCAGGATTGCCGCCTGTCTTGTGAACAATGAAAAAATGGGACATTTGTTGGTAAATGCCCCAGAGAACCAACATAAAAGCGACAAACTCACATATTTTGTGTTTTGTAAGTTGTCAGAAACCTCTTAAACAGTACTGTGCTAAAACTGTTTTAATATACTTTCCATTTGAATATTACAGACCCTGGAATTTTCAGTATTTTTGTGGTGCCCCACTTTTGCTAAGCTTACCACAATAGAATATTAAAAGGAATTGAGAAATATTTACTAAAATTTGCTATATCCCAATAACAAATGTTTTGCAAGTTTAACTATTGAGTAGGTAGCTATGCAATTTTCAGTGAATGACATGTATGTCATTCAACATTGTGCCAGAAAAAGCACACAAGCCCACTACAATACCACTGTTAAGCATTCACTACTGACAAATCCTTTCAGTTCAATAACCCTACCCCCTCTAAAGGGATAAATAACCAGCTGATCGCACTGATTTATCAGTCTGCTTATGCTTTAGTTTCAACCTCAGTGTTGCTTATGCTTTAGTTTCAACCTCAGTGTTTGTAAAGAAGCTGTCTATCTATCTATCTATCTATCTATCTATCTATCTATCTATCTATCTATCTATCTATCTATCTATCTATCTATCTATCTATCTATCAATCTATCTATCTATCATACATTTACACATGAATTGAATGAACTGAATGAATTCAAGACAAGTGCAGGAGAATGAGTACGGACATGATGTAGTGCACCTAGTCTTTGTTTCTAAACTATCATCTAATACACACACACACACACACACACACACACACACACACACACACACAAACACACACACACACACACTTCAGTCAATGGTCAGTTACAAACTCTCTGTGAGCCAAACAAAGGTAACAATACGTAGGAGTGCAAAGACTTAAACATAATTATGATCTGATTCCTTTTTCTCACAGCACAACAAAAAAAAAGTATAGTTTCAGCACAAATCATAATATTCCGCCCACATGGCTCACTTAGTTTACCGCTGCCTCACTTTCTTCTATTGAACCTATGTACTTTTGAACTACGGTCTAAACTGTCTGAAAAAGCAAACAAAGTGAGCTGTGACAGATGCACCACCTGACCACAACAGTGAGATCAGTGAGGCAGGCAACAGGAAGAAGTGCCCGAAAGAGTAGAGATGAATGAGACGTGCGTCTCTGTCTCATTAGTTCAGTGGACACTGCAGGGCCCTGGAGGCTGCCAGAGCTGCTCAGATAAGATCCAGAGCAGGCAGGAGAGCAGAGCAGGGTAGCAGAGCAAGAGGTACTGCTGAGCCGTGCTGAGCCCAGCCTGAGACGGCAGACAGACGGCAGAGGAGAGAGCGCTGAGGCCCCAGACGGAATGTGCTTTTCAATTAACCTTAATTGAATCGCTCTCCACTGCCGAATGCTTTGTTTACTGAGCGGCAGCCAGCAAACGGCCCACCGATCCCACCTGCTGCAGAGCTGGAAAAAAAAGCACGACAAGAAGGTGCGTGGCGAGCCACTGTGGGAAATCTGGAGGGGGAACGAACTCATTAAAACTGAGAGATGATGCAGGAGGATGTGGTAGAAGGATGTTGAGACAAAGACTTCCAAACTTCTGCTTATATCACACAGGCAGCAAATGGGCCGCAGTTATCTCCTTCAGCAGATGCATGCTTAAAAACCCTAACCCAGGTGACAGGCTTACACATGAAGGCCTGCTTAAAAGTTTGTCTCTCTTCTAATCTGCTACCTCTCAGGGACATTTAATCTCTAGTACCTCATTAAGAGTGTCTATCAAAGATGTCCCAGATGGTGGCGGCCAAGCAAAACCTCAACTGGCCTCCACAAAGCTGAGACAAAGAAACATCATTTCAGAGAGTTTCCTCTGTAGAGAGTCTGATGGACTTGTGTGATGGGGTTGTTGTGTTCCATGCTTGGCTCCCAAAGTGCAAAATCAATTTTCAGATATATATCAATTTGAGACCGATGTGCCAATAATTAATTCAGTCTCATCTTAAAACAACAGAGCGTAATTACATATTAACTGAAATGAAGCGCATTTCCAGTGAGTGATAAACAAGATTCAAGATTTTCAAGATTCATGAGTTTTATTGTCATGTGCACAGCAGAACAGGCAGTTGCGCTGTACAATGAAATTCTTACATTGCTGTTCCTCCATTCACCGAATATAATCTTAAGAGAATAAAAAAAGAAAATATAAGAATAACTCTAAAAACAGTAGTAAAAAGTAAAAGTAAAAAATGTACAGTATGTGCAAAGTTGAAATAAACTTAAAGTTACACGTATTAAAGTGGCTCCAAAAAGTATTTGGACAGTTTAACCAAGGTCTTTAGGTTAAATGTTTCACAGAATGATCTCAGATAAACATTTTAGCACAACATCAAAACTGATGGTAGACAGGGTGGAGAAAGCCTGGGAAAAATTCCAACCAGACTGCACTACAGGTACCATAAAGCACAGAAAAGGAAAAGTCTGGGGCTGTTTTTCCTTCAGTGGTGTTGGTGAGTTTGTGTTCATCAAAGGGATCATAAACTCAGGCATTTTGGAGGTAAACTTGCAAAGAAACTATAGCAATATGAAATTCAGCCGCCACTTTTTGAAATAAGACTGACAAAAAACTAAATTACAGTCTTCAAATAAAAAAAAATTTGGCATCAATTAGCAGAATACTGTGATGGCCCCAAAGAAGCAGTGGTATCAGGAAACACTCTGGGAAGCACACATTGCTGTTTCACCTATCCCAGCTGTCATTGGACGGAAGGCAGGATATAGAATTTAGCATGTCCAGTTGGCCTGACTGCATGTCTTTGGACTGTGGGAGGAAACCGGAGCACCCTGAGGAAACCCACGCAAACACAGGGCGAACTTGCAAACTCGAATCGAACCCAGGCCCTTCTTGCTGTGAGGTGACATAATAACACAGAACAGGCTACTTAAATCTACATAGCTTAGGTTTATACCATGCTAGACAAAGGCTTATGGGAATGCAGATGAGCCAACATTCACGAAAAACCCTGCCACTACAGTACATTTTTAAGCATGGCACCAATGTCTAAATCCTTTTTAGGGGCGCTGTTTATCCTACCAAATCCAGAACCTTAGAGTAGAATCAAAGACCACTGCGCAGGAACAGGCCTCTACTAGGTATTTGCTCAGCCCACTACACCACAACCTTATAAGTTTATTGCACATCACACTGCACAAGATACTCCAAATACAATAATGGCCAAATTCCATAGCAGACTGTGAGAATTCAGTTATGCTGCAGGGTGGATCACGCAATTGAAATTTACTGGCGACAGATCCAGAATGCAAGAAAACAATGACATCCTACTTGCTTCTTCTTTCTCTGCTGTCAACAACAACAAAAAAACCCTTGACGCTTTGCGTGAGAAAGAAAAAACAAATAACATTTTTTAAATGGTCAATAAAGAGAATTACTAATCATTATTTAAATGATTTGAACTGAGTTTAAAGTCAGCTGAAGTTGAGATTATAAAGGAAGAGTCTGGCCACTGGTTAAAATATGAACGGGAACGCTTGTAATGCTCAACATGGAATCTGTTTATGGAGAGAGTCGTGCCCTTCAAGAAAAACAGCCAATCATCTTGCTGGTTGCTCCTTAAATGAAGCAGCAGTTACATTCTAGCATCAAAATTGAAAAATATTACAGTCATTCGTGCTTCAGTACCAGCTGGTCCACTGTCCGAGACCGGGACTATCTCTAGTGGTCTACTTCAGATGCAGTAGACCTTTTCATTTTTCATTGAAATTTGACTGAAACACCTACAACTCAGCTACAAGGGCTGACATTGGCTTGTTTTGCATTGTTTATATGTCAGGGTAGCCACACTTATTTGTAGCATGTCAGTATAACAGTTATGACAAAATTCATACCTTAGGAAGGATTTCAACTCGTACAGCAGATGAACCGGAACACAGCCCAGTAGGATCAAAGAATTCTTTCACAATGTGCAGTTTGTATCTGCAACACCATCATCAAGAGAAAATCATTCAGTATTAACCTGCATTTAGATACTTGGATGTATTACAATAAAGAACTAACACCCTGTAACTAACACTGAAAGTATGAATACTTTATTTGTGCTCTTTCTTTCAGTATTTTCTAATTGGAGCCCCACAATTACCTTGTTATACAGTGAACCAGAATTGGCACTGCAATTACAGTTACACAATACTCTGTTGATAAACGTTGTGTGTGGGGTCAGTCAATGCTCTATAATGTGTGAATGATCAGATGATGTTTAGTTGCCTGATCCCAGTGGGAAAATAATTCATTTTGAATCTACATTACAAGACAAGGCCTGGAAGAAATCAAGTATTACCCAGCATGAAAATGCCAAAGCTTTCCTTAGAAAAACCCAGCCAGGTGTATAGTAGGTTTTGTAATGATAACTGTACTGTTGAGAAGGCAGAGAGCATTTCCAGCACTGACCAGGGACGAATACAGCTTTGTTCATTGTGATTAATACACCAGTTTTAACAATGTACAACTCCAGAATGATTAATACATCTGGAATGGAACAACTGACAGGGTCGGCTTCTCCTGAGGCTTCCTATGCTGCTTATCTAGATCAATTCAATGTGAGAAACTATAACTATGAACACTTCTGACAGCCCAGAGAACGTTTCTGAAATATCTTCATAGTTTTAAATCATTTTTTGAAGACTCAATTCTGAAACCCTGCAGATGCTGCCCTTTGTGCAAGTCTGCAAGACAACAATGTAGCGTAAAGCCGTGGACAGGAAAATGCACGTACAGCTGGAGGAGGATGGACGTTGGACAGATGGTGTGGGTATCTTCCTCACAGCTGAGCGCGCACCAGACCATGACTACTCATGCCACCACCACCCACACTAGGCTAGCGTCCCAGCATGGCACCACTACTACTGTGCCACGCCAACCACTGAGGGCAACAGACTGGAATGACGGGTCCATCAAAGCGGCAGAAAATGATCTGCCCTCATACAGAGACACAAGGACTTGGAGACAGAAGAGCTAGCAGAGACTTTCTGCAGCAGAATGGAGAGTGATACTATTTGATGTGCTAAGTAGAGCTGCAACAAATATTCAATAATATTCGACAATGACAGAAAAAAACATTTAATTAACTGACATATTTAGTTAGAGAACCTAGACAATTAGTGGTGAAACAAATGATCAAGCCAAATGCTAGCGAACAGTTAGCTTCTTGACTGTAACTGCCAGCCTTTCTGCTGCAGGCTCACTGTGATCTGGCACAGCTTGTGAGATTCTCGCAATTCCAGATGACAGCATCAGTTTTAACTAATTCCTGGCTCAGTCCAAGTAAGTTTCCTACTGCTCTGGCTTGCTAGCCAGCAGCCTCCTAGTGCTGATTCTGCTGTCAGACAAGAGGACGAGTACAAAATTATGACTAAAACACGGCCCAATGAAACTACGTCAACCATTCTGCTAGACAAACCAGCCCAGACCATCATTACTGGACATTAGCAAAGTCAACATATGTTGTGTTTCGGATGCAGGTATGCTGGTCATTAGCTATAAAAGTTAATAAGCTGACCAGTATCGAAACCAGCATTTGTCGTGTTTTGGTGTTGGTATGCGGGTCAACCAACATGACCATGCTGGGGTGACCAGCTAAACCAGCACCAGACCAGAACAGACCAGTATAAAATGGTGCTGTTCTGTGCTGGTTTTTTTTTTCTGTTGTTGTTGTTGTTGTTGTTGTTCAGCAGGGCAGCAGTCACTTCCAAACCATAAATTGCTGCTAAAATTCAGATTTTCAAATCAAATCAAACTTATTTGTATCGCACTTTTTACAACAGATGTTGTCACAAAGCCACTTCACAGAATTCCAGAGAAGACCAATTGTAAAACCCCCCGGTGAGCAAGCCAGGGGTGACAGTGGCAAGGAAAAACTCCCTCAGAACTAAGGGAGAAACCTTGGGAGGAACCAAGGCTCACTAGGGGGGGACCAATCCTCTTCTGGTCAAACTACCTACAAGTGATTATAATATGAATATTAATAACAGTAGTATTAGTAGTAGTAATAGCTAGGAGTCTATGAAAACATCAGTGTAGGGTGGGCAGCTAGTCCAAGGTAGGTGGCGGTGGCTGGGGCGTGGGCAGCTGGTCTGAAGCGGGTAGCAGGAGGGTTCGACAGTCAGTCGTCCTTCTGTGTCTGGCCGGACATGTGGGTGGTCGTATAAAATAAAAAGGCAGATTTTCTAACCGCAATGTCATCTGACAGACAATGTCATCATACACATAATATAAACACCGTGATGGTTCAAATGATCAAAGTAAACTGTATCAGTGAAAACAAAGGAGGAGTAAACAATACGGATCATTGATTGGTCCCTGGCAACACTGCACGTGCACAGCTCATTCACATCTATACAGATTGAATGTGCTGCTCTGCCTCTCTGACACTAACGATGAGGCACTTGCTGTGCCTCTCGCTTGCGGTACAGTACTGGTGACTCTTTTCTATGGGAAGTAGCAAAGATTTGTCCAAAAAGTCACTAAAGGGGTCTGAAAACTCACAAAATGTAATCACAAAGTCACTAAGTGCTGTAAGAAACCAGATCAGGACTGCCAGGGTAGCAGGGAATGATAGATCAACACTGAAATACAGATTCTTACGCAATATTGATGTTTTCTTTAAACAGTAAAGTGACTACACATCAGAATTATTTAACTGATGGTAAAAAAGTAAAAAAAATGACAGCAAATGTGTAGGATAAGAACT